>NC_133622.1:71898256-72158256 GCF_048593235.1 Sminthopsis crassicaudata
ACCTAAAGGTAGGTAGCTCTTAATTGATTAAAAAATGTTTACTTGATATATTTTGCTTTGGTTTTATATTACAAAAATATCTGGAAATAATTTTCCCCTTCTCTTCCTTAGATTCTTTTATTATGATCTATTATTTATTTTTTTATATTCATTTAAACATTGCTTCTTTAGATCTACTTATTTCACTCTGAATCAGTTCATGTAAGTCTTCTGAAGTTTTTTTGAATTCTTCTTTGATAAATTTTTATTTAGTCAATAATGTCTCTTTAGATTCCAATATTTTTTTAAGCCATTTCTTTACTGATGGGCACCTTACTTAAAGTGATCTTTCTTTTCTTTTCAGATGCCCTTTTAAAATTTGTCTGTCTTATCTTTCTACTCTTCCACAAAGTGGTCTTTTTGGTATATGTTCTCCTCGATCAAGAGCTTCAAAGGACCTTACAGACTTATTAGTCCAACTACTTCCTTTTTACAGATGAGGAAATTAAGTCCCAGAGATGTTCATTGACTTGCCTAAGTTGACTTACATTGCTAGTCAGACAGGATTTTACCCTAGAAACAGTGTTCATTCCATGTCTTCTCTATGTTTTATTCAAAAAACTCTAATTTCAATTAACCTAAATAAGAATATCGTGACTTAGTGAAAGACTCAGACTCATAAATTTGTAGAATTGGAGGTCAGGAAGGACTTAAAAAAGTCTTCTAGTCCCCAGGTTCTGGATCTGATTCTATATCTTATCTAAGGAAATTACTTTTATGGGCCTCTGTTTCTTCATTTATAAAATATTTCTGTATTCTGGAAATAGCCCAATCTATCACTTTTCCACAGTAAACTCCCAGTTTTGATATTTACAAGTTGTGGCCATGTACAAACCACTTTAGTTCCCTGACTCAATTTCCTCATCTGTCAAATGGAGATATTGCTTGTATTCTAAATTTTGGGGTTACAGTGAAGAAAATATTTTGTAAAGTTCCGAGCACTACATAAATCTGGATTATTATTTTTCCTCATTGATATTCTACTCAAAAAAATCTCATTATGGCTTGTAGGTGATACAAAGTTTGGTGAAGTTTGTGTCTGCAAGAAGCCAAATAGTTCTTACTAAATTGAAAACACTTTAAGCCTGGTCATCTGAGGATCAGCCTCTCTGGAGAGAGGGGCAGCTTAGCAGTGCAGGGGATTGAGTACTGGGTTTGGAACCAAGAAATCTCATTTTCATGAGTTCAAATTTGTCCTCAGAAGCTTTCAAGCTTGACAAGGAAATGGCAAACCATCATGGTATCTTTGGCAAGAAAACCCCAAATGGGTTCATAAGGAGTAGGCCATGACTGCAATGTCAACAACATCAATAAGAAGTCTGAAGAGAGAGTCTTATTCCCACAGGCCTGCATGTCTGGTGATAAAGTTGTTCTTTTAGCTAAAGTTTCTGTTTGATTCCTAAAGCATGAAGGGTTTGTCATCCTGAAGCTTGAAGTATTAAAGCATTAGTGCATATATGTGATAACATACTATATGATTATTATTAGCCATAACAAAGATTTGTGATTTCATTGACATGAGAATTCCCTTTACCATTTAGCTCAAAAGACACATGTTAATTAATAAACAGGTCTAACAGAATTACCCGAGGCACAGAGAAATTAAGTGACTACCCAGGGTCTTAAAACTAGCAAGTGTAAATAATAATAACTCAATAACAACAACAATAATGACAAATTAATTTTTTTTTGAAAAATCTTGTTTCCAAGGTAAGTTATATTTAATATAAGGTGCACCAAATGTTGAAAACTATCTTTGTTTATATTTGGAAAAATAAAATATTTTTAAAAAAGAGGGGCACATCAGTGAGAATTCCTCATCTTATAAATCAGGCAGAGGCTTGACTAGTAAGAGGCCAGAAAGACAATCAATTTGCCGATTTTCATGTGATCATAGGATCAAAAATTTTGAGGTGAAAGAAACCTCAGAGATCTTGCAGTTTTATGATATATTTCAACCTCAGCTTCCACTTGAGAATAAGGCTACCAAAATGAATGATTTTATGTGGATGATTGGGCTTGGGAAGTGGCACTGAACTATATACCATGGAAGGGGAATTAGTCAATTTTTTTTTTTATTCCATTGCCACCTAAATCCACCATTTTGATAGATGTTTCTAAATGTCATTGTCCATGAACATTTTTAAACATCTTTCCAAAATCCTTGAGTTTGAGGGGAAATTTAAAGAAGCCATATACTGACAAATTTTCTCCTCTCTACCTTTTTTATACCATGAAAGTTTTTTCTTCATAGCACCTGAGGCTGGATGGACTTTAGTTTAGAAGTTACTAGTCTTACCCCTTCATTTTATAGATGGAGTCACTGAGATTTAGAGAGAAATATTGACTTTCCTGAGGTCATATTGGTAATAAGTAGAAAAGGTAAGATTAAATACCAAATATTCTGATTCCATAGTTAAGGCACTATTATATTACATTTCCATCTTTGTTGACACAGATCTTATATTGTGATAGAAATGATTAACTTGTTTTATTTTTAAATGGAAGTCCATTTAACCGTATCCACCATTCAGCTGTGATGGATATTCATAAATAACTTACCCCTATTTAAATCTAATTGATTCAATATGGACTATCTTTGGATTATAAAAGTCTTAAAGAAGAAGATTTAGGGAAAGAAGACAGTTCAATTAACATAAATTTACTTTTTAATATCATCTCATTCCATTAAAATAGTAATTGGCCTTCAATAAAACTATAGGGCAAAGTTTAATATCCTAGCAATAACATCACATCAAATGCTCAGATCAAGTTGGAAAAAATATTCTAAAACTTCACTTACCTAAAAACAGTAACAAAAGTACTATCTCTTTGTACATCTTCATCTGGTGAGTTTAGTCTTCAAAATCCAATGTAAGAAATCCCAAAGCCCACAAAGTGTGTTCGAAACTCACTCACAATGACTGCTGGTGTCAGTCACCGGGAACCGACTCCTCTTGTATCTGTCCAGCCCAGACTTCAGAGGTTCTAATCAGCTATGAACATGGCCCATCATAAAAGGCGGAGAAACCCTGTTGACTGCCCAAGTTTTGAATTTCAATTTCACCAATGACAAGTGGCACTTGGTCAGTGAACCGAGAAAGGATGTGTTCCCCATGTGGGTTGGCCCTGAACATTCAACGGTATCTGTATAAACTCCCCCAGGGAATCGAATGATGATGTGAACTTTATGTCTCTGCCCCAACCCTCTGGTTTTCAGTCTTCTTATTGTCCGAATGATCTCCCGGATATTCAGCCTATTGATATTTTTCCTAAAAGTGATTTCATGATTTCAACTCAAGACCATTAATTTCTCTTCAGAAAGAACTAGGAAACACCCCCAGGACAGGCTCATAGACTGAGAACTGGAAGGGATTTTACATGCTCCCCCATTTTACAGATGAGGAAATAGAAGCTAGGTATTCAATGACTTGCTCAAGATTCCACTTTAAAGGATAGTGTGGGATTTGAATGTAGCTCTTCTGATCCCAGAGCCAGTGTTCTTTCTATTTACTCTCCTCTCTCTATAAAATAAATTAGTCTGTTTTCTTCTAATCATATCTAATAATTAGAAAAAACAATTTTCTTTATCCAGTCACTTCATTTTGCAGATGAGAAAACTGGGAACCAAAGAAGAAAAAATAAATTGCTAATTAGTGGAAAATAACTATTATTGTTCTTTTTTTTTTTTTTCCAAGGAAATTGGAGTTAAATGACTTGCCCAGGATCATACTGCTAGTGTCTGAGGCTGGATTTGAACTCAGATCCTCTTGATTGCTGAGCTATCCACTGTACCACCTATGTGCTCTTAGACCTGGTAATTCTTAATCTGGCATACTTGTCCTTCCTAATCTTACCCTTCCTGCGATAATGGAATGAAAACATAACTTAGGTTTTTCTTGTTTTTTGTCTTTCTAGAAGCCTAAAGCGAAAGTCAGGTGCACATCTTTTAAAAGGAAAAAAAAAAAAAAGAGGAAACCACTTTGCTTGAAGCTACCAGGTATCTTAACATCTGGATTTTTCACAGCAGTCTGTGCAATTTTTGTCTGAATGGTTCTGATTCCGAGGCTGCCTTCCTGTATTACTTGGCCTCCTTCTCTGGCATTGATGGTGTCCAAATGTTAGCCAAGATCAATTGTTTTAGAATAAGTCCAGTTCTGTGAATCATGTCTCCAGTCTAGCTATAAGAATTCCATAGGAGTAATAGAGTTTTTGTAGGTGGTGGTTGTTGATAAATTGCTATTCAAAGAATCTTAAGACTGTAGGAAAACTTGAAAAATAAAAAAAAATTAAATTTAAATTTAAAAACTTATAAAAATATTTAAAAATCATCCCTCCTTAGACCACACTTAGACCACATTCGACTCTATCAGGTTTTTACAGACCTTCCAAGAAATGAGTTATCACCTTGGCCCACAGCTAGGACTGTTTGAAGGAATGGGGGAGGGGAAGGAGAAGGTTAAGAAGGATTATGAGACATGGTTTTTAAAAACTTTCTTTTTTAATAAGTGGACTTGTTTTTATTGAAATATAAGCCAATAAGCATTTCCTAAGCCCTTTGCCTTTCTGTAGTATATGAAGATTTATTTTGTGGTAAGTCAAGTAGCATGTGTAGCTTCCAACGGTCTCAAGGCCTCCATTCGATAGTAACAGAAGGCCCTTTCAAGAAGTCCAGTTCAACCCCATCCTTTTATAGGTGAAGAAATTGAAATCCAGAGAGCAGAACATGTATGTAGGGGGAAGAAGCCTTGAAGTTTTCAAATCTAGGGTGTAGAAATTACTTGTTTGGGCATTGTTTTTAAGGAAAACTAGCTTCATTTAAACATTTCTTCAAATAGTTTGTTTCAGAAAATCCTGAAATAACCATTTATTAGGGGAAGTACTTTTTTTAAGTTGGCAGGAAAGACTTCAGGTTCTCAACCTCTCACAGAAACTTCACAATCTAGTTTCCTAGAACCTGCATTTTTGGAAAGTATGTAAGAGTCTGGTATTGGTGAAAATGTTTTAGGAAAAGATCCTCATTCAGAGGAAAAGATAGGTAAGTGAGATACTTTCCTTTGTAACTTATGAAGACTCATAGAGTCATTGAAGTACAATCCAATATATAAATTTTTGCATATGGAAATCCTCATAATTGTTGGCATTTGTCAAATTCAGAATAATAAGCAAAATAGATATAAAAGAAAAAGGTCTGTAGGAAATATCTTGCCATCTCTTCAAATTCTAATCAGATGTTACTGGTATATGGCTATTACATATATTCCATGTATAATACATATATTTTGAATGTATATTATATATTATATTATGTGTGTATATCTATATCTACATTCATATATACATATACACATACATCCATCAGTGAGAAAATTTTGCCTTTGTATTCCCAGGACATATAATTGCCTTGAATCCCTTGAACTTGGAGTATTGAACATGGAATAACAGACTGAATTCAAACCATAGTTTTGCCTTTTATTTCTTATTTGATTTTGGACAAATTGCTTCATTTTTCTAGGTCAGTTTTCTCGTCTCAAAAGTGATGGGATTGGAGTGGATGATCTCTAAGATCCCTTTTTGATTTAGCTCTCTGATCTAGGCCTAGGACTCAGGCCCAGCACTTAAGATGGGACTTCACATGACTCAGGCCTGCAGCTGAGGACCTGATCAGATGCTCCTGCATCCATGGGAGCCTTGCCTTCTCTCTCACTGACATCAAAAAGCAGCATGACTGAGGTCAGGACTATTGCCTATGAGCAGATGTCCCAAATCTTACCCTTTTCTTGACAGAATACTTATCTCCCTTGAAGTAGGGCTATGGCCTAGGAAGAAAGTTCTTCCACTAATCATTCCTCAGAGAATAACGAGAAAGCTCTCTTTGCCCAGCTTTGATCATCACTACTATTCCCACCAAACACTGAGTTAAGGGAGAAACCAGCCAAGAGACCCAGATTCTAGTCCTGACTCTCTCATTACCTAGCTGTATAATCTTAACCAAGGGGATCTATCTCTCTGACTCTGTTTATAATTTGTATAACAGGAGGGGAAAGAACAGACTAGAACAGAACTGTCCAACATGGGAGTGCTGAGGAACTGAATAAAATGTAATTGGGAAATATTTAACAAAATAAATAAAAATGCAACAGAATATAGATAATTCTGGTACAGGAGATAGAGCACTGGGCCTGGAGTCAGGAAGACTCATCTTTCTGAGTTCAATACTGACTATGTGACCCTGTCTGCCTCAGTTTATTTCTTAGTGACCTTGAATTTGGCTCCTGGAAAAATATTCAAATGTACTACTAAAGGGATGGTTAATGAGTACCTAGAGAAGGAAGCAGGTATTACAAAAAGCCACTATGGCTTCATGTGGTCACACCAATGCAACTCCATTTCCTTTTCCCATTTATTGAATCTTTAAACATTTATTAATCACCTATGATGCCAGAGTTAAAATTTCTCATAATTAATGGAAGAGGAATTGTCTATATTCTATTATAGATGCATGTTTATGTGATACATAGAAGCAATCAATAAGCTTTTTATCAATCTCTTAAGGTATAGCTAAACTGAATTTGAGTAAAAAATGTGATTTCTGTATCAAGTAGGTCCCTATATTTACTCTGAAATGAACTGAATGAAATGGGTCTAAAACCATCAACCTATAGAATACATTTTCTCCAGGGTTTTAGAGTGGCCTCTAGTATATTTGTATCATGAACAGATGAAAATGGCAATTTAAAAGTTTTCCTGTTTTTTTTGAAGCTTGGATTTCCTATTTCACTCAGGCTGGAAGAACAGAGGCCATCCACTGGCCTGACTCCACCACTAACTAATAAGCACAGAAGTTTTGATCTGTTCCATTTTTGATCTAGGTAACATTGTCTTTTTTTAGACTTAGGATCAATTCCCTTGGCATATTGGTATATATTGTATGGAGTCCATGCAACCATCCAATTGGATTTAACCCTACTATAGCTCAAAACTTCCAAGCACAAATAATCCATCAGCTTCAACCTATCCAGTAGAAAGAATTACAGGCTTATGCCATCATTCTAGGCAGTTTGGAGTTTTAACAACTCTTATGAAACACCCAAGAGGAGTATTTTCCCATCTGAATCACTTCTCTTTGTCTCTTAGTATTTCATTCTTCTGTTTCCCATCTAGGATAACTTGACCTATAGCATTTTAGTTCACTGAATGTTTCTTTTTTTAACTCTTAGAAATTCACTTTGCCCAATACCAGCATGTCTGGTCAGCATTTCTCTCCTTTTCCATCACACTCTGTACTTGGACAGTACCTCTCTTCCCCCATCATTTCTACTTTATCTGATAATGCTTTATTAAAATGAGGATCAGATCCACAATGACTTGTTTTTATTATGCTGATTCTTAATTAATTTCTTTTATTATTTTTCAATATTTTAAGGAATGAAATTATGATTGAAATTTCAAGAATACCTTAGCTGTTTTGTACCTGGAAAAGAAAGATTAAGCAGAAGTACAGGTAGCTGAAATTCCCCCATCCCTACTGTGGTAAGTGTATATTCCAATCCATCTACTCTCCCTTTTGTTCAGGTAGTTCTATAATTTTTCTTTTTTTACATAATACATATTTCACTTGTTGGCTTGGAAGATTCCCATGGGCAGTTTTTCTTCTTTACTCTCCACAGCTTAACAAAAATGGAAATCAGGAAAATAAAGACCATAAAAAACATTTAATAAAATGTTAAAGATAGAGTGTCACAATGGATAGAGTATTGGTCCTTTAGTCAGGAAGACTCATCTTTCTAAATTCAAATCTGACCTCAGACAATTACTGGCTTTGTGATCCTGAACAAGTCATTTAAATCTGTCTTAGTTTTCTCATCTGTAAAATCAATTAGAGAAGGAAGTGGCAAATTCCAGTATCTGTCAAGAAAACACCCAGTACAATCACAAAGAGTCAGACATGACTGAAAAATAGTTTAACAACAAACAACAAAGATAGAAATAAAACGAGTTTTCAAAAAGAAAATGTTGACCTAATTTTTCAATGTTTTGGAAAAGAATGAGTCAATCCAGAAATCGTGGGCTTCCTTTTCCATTTTTCTCCTTCCCTTCCTATAGAGTGAAATTTTATTGAATAAAGAGTTAGGCTTTTTTTTTTAAATTTAAAAGTTAACTTTGAAACAAACCTGAATGAATTCAAGATTTGAGAACAAAAAACCCAAAAAACCCCCCACATGGATTATTCAGAGAAATTGAGTTCAAATTCAGTCAGCATTTTTCAAGCACCTACTATGCTAAGTGGCAGGATGGATAGAGTCTTGGGGCTGGAGTTAGGAACACTCATCTTCCCAAGTTCAACTCTTGTTTCATTTATTTATTATCAGTGTGAATTAGCAAGACACTTAATCCTGTTTGTTTCAGTTTCCTCATTTGTAAAATGAACTGAAGAAGAAAATGGCAAATTATTCCAGTATTTCGCCAAGAAAGCCTGAAATTGGGTCATGAAGAGTTGGACATGACTAATCATCTAATTATGAAGGATACACATGCATATACCTATTTGGGAAGCTCTACCAAGAATGCCCTTTTAAGTGGTATTTTGTTTTCCTGTTCCTTTATTCTCCCATTCTGCATTCCTCCCACAAAATTGTTCAACCACTCCAAAAAACTAACCCTTTGCAATGGACAGATAGCTACTTAATACTGTGTATGCATGTCATCAATGGATAAAGTAATATAATGTGAAGATAAAGTAAACCTCTTCTTGGTACCAAAGGAGAAATGTCTTCAGTAACAAACTCTTCCCTTTTTCTAGGCAAAGGGATAGGGTCCTTTGTTTCTAGTGAAGTAAGTAGAACTGAACCAGGATTAATTGTAAAAGGGTCTTGTATAGAAATATACGCTGTACAATACAAGAAGGGAAAACCAAGAACAGAACTTTGGCAAATCCATTCATTTCGATTTCAGAATGCTTTGAAGAAGAGGGTCCATTCTGAGGTCCCTCTTCTTGCTTTCCCTCAAGTTCTTCTCCTTCCTAGAGGATTCTATTTTGTCAAGAAACTACAAGGTATGATAGCATATTTTGATAAACATCCATTTTCATGACAAATATGAATAATAAACCAGAGACAGAACCGTCCTCCTGAACTTGGAGGAAAAACCATCCACACAAGCAATGAAAAACTCTAGTAATTTCCTGGGATTCTCAGAAAAAGAGCCACAAGTTTTTTCTCTTCTCTTCGTCTAAGTGATTTTTTTTTCTTTCTCCAGTGCCATTCCATTCTCCATCTCTCCCACCACAGTGGTCACAATATTTCAAAGAAAAGCACATTTCTCAAAATATTTATAGCAGCTCTCCTTGTGGCAGCAAAGAATTAGAAATTGTGGGGATGTCTGTTAATTGTGAAATGACTAATATATATAATTAGATGGAATATTACTACATTGTAGAAATGAACAAAATGATTTTAGAAAAAAAATAGATTTGCAAAATAATGAAAAGCAATATGAATAGAGCAAAGAGAACTTTGTATACAGTAATAGGAATATTAATTCAATTTGTATAAATATATATTATAACATATATATATACATACATATATATATATGTTTTATACTATAGAAATTCTGGTATTACTAACTTCATTTTATGGAAAAGGATATAGATCTCTAAGACATCCTTCCTTATTCCCTCTTTCTCTCCCTCCCTCCCTCCCTTTTTTCCTTCTTCCTTCCTTCCTTCCTTCCTTCCTTCCTTCCTTCCTTCCTTCCTTCCTTCCTTCCTTCCTTCCTTCTTCCTTCCTCCCTTCTTTCCCTCTTTCTCTTCTTTCATTCTCCTCCCTTCTTCCTTCTTTCCTTTCCTCCTTCTTTCCTTTGGAGAAACATGGTTTTGTTTTTAGACACCAGGGATATCAGAGCCAACAGAGAGGGAGAGGTTTAGGATTAGAGAATGAGTAAAATAATAGTCAATAGGATGGAGAAGATGCAAAGGATAATGGTAAGATCAAGAAATTGCTGTAGAGAGAAATTTGTTAAGTAGGGTCACCTTTTCATATGAAACAGGAGTTAAGAGAAGACAGTGGAGGAATTATCTGAAGAATATGAGAAGTGTACGTGGGAGAATGGGGAACATTCAGTAAAATGTCCTTTTTGGTAAAGTATAAAGTAAGTCCTTCAGCTCTTTGGTGTTGATAGGAGAAGGCATTGTGGGGAAATTTGAAGAGGGAACAAATGCAAAGTGTAGAACCAGTGAGCTTGAATTTTTTTTCCTTGCAAAATTTTAAAATGTGCAACTAATGGGACAGTTAGTGAAAAGGAAGCAGGCATTAGGAAGAGCTAGCATCGCTTCATATAGGTCATCCTAATGCAACCATATATTTTCCTCTTTATTGAATCCATCAAACATTATTAATCATCTACTATACAGAACCTGAAGTTTCTCATGACTGATGGAAGAGGAATTGTCTAAATTTATGAATTGTAGTGGGGGAAAAGAGAATGGAATCAGTGATTGCCTATGTTCTGGAATGGAAGTTCTACAGGGTTTCTTTTTCCACTTGTGACCCCTTTTGCTTGAGAAATTTTTGTGTGACCCCCAAGTATATAGGTATATAAAATAGGTATTAAAATCAAGACATTTACTGATAATTAATCATAATTTTGTGAACCCCACATTGAGTTATGTGATCCCACTTGAGGATCATCAACTCCAGTATAAAGAAGTTTATGCATTAGAAGTTCTCAACTTTCTTCTTCCTCCAAGTCCTCTTAATTTTGTAATTGAGTTTTGTGCTTTTTGTGCTTTATAATTACCAGTTAGGACCACAAGGCAGCCAGGCAAGCTTGGCAATGCAACTGTCAGGATTTGTGAGACCCTAATTACAAGCGCTCCTACCCCTCTTCTTTTTAAAACTGTCTCCCTCTCAAGTTCTGGCAGCTTCACGGCTTCCTGCTTAATGTAATTTTCCGTCTTTCACATCTGCTACTCCTAATTTTCCAGGAAAGAGTATTCCCAGAATGGAACATGCCTTCCAACAAGGGGGAGGTGAGAGCGACAAATCAAAGGGACCACATGACTTCTGGAAAGTAGCACCACAAGTTGGGGATTAGAACCAAAATTGTTCATTCCCAAACTCTTCTTGAAATAGAACTCTGCTAGGAAGATACCAAAGTGCTCTCTTTCCAAATCCATAAGCAGAGGTTGCCCCCAAGACCTGCTCCTCTCTCTTTGTAAGTAAAACTTAGAACAGTGGGAACAGAACTTCAGTCTGTAACACTGAAGGTAATACCCAAAACCTGTGGACAACACTATTTCAGGAAATAGGAGAACCAATCTGCAATAATGAGCTCGACAAAAACAAAAAAACAACAAACAACCTGAGAATGATATTTGTGAGGTGGAAATTGGATTCTTGTGTCCTCAAATGTGTCTGGTTTGAGTGTAAAATGATTTCTTTTCTATTTATTTGTTTATTCACATACCTTGCACAATAACCAGTGCAAGAGTTTCAAATGTTCTTTTTTTCTCCCTCCCTCTCTCTCCTTCTTTCTTTCTTCCTTCTTCCTTCCTTCCTTCCTTCCTTCCTTCCTTCCTTCCTTCCTTCTCTTCCTTCCTTCCCTTCCTTCCTTTCTTCCTTCTTCTTCCTTTCTTCCTTTCTTCTTTCTTTCTTTCTTTCTCTCTTTCTTTCTTTCTTTCTTTCTTTCTCTTCTTTCTTTCTTTCTTTCTTTCTTTCTTTCTTCTTTTCTTTCTTTCTTCTTCTTTCTTTCTTTCTTTCTTTCTTTCTCTTCTTCTCTTTCTTCTCTCTCTCTTTCTTTCCTCTTCTCTCTTCTCTCTCTCTTCTCTCTCTCTCTTCTCTCTCTCTCTTTCTCTCTCTCTTCTTTCTCTCTCTCTCTCTTTCTCTCTCTTCTTTCTTTCTCTTTTCTTCTTTCTTTCTTTCTTTCTTTCTTTCATTCTTTATCTTTCTTCTTCTTCTCTCCTCTCTCTCTCTCTCTCTCTCTTTCTTTCTTTCTTTCTTTCATTCTTTCTTTCTTTCTTTCTTTCTTTCTTTTCTTCTTTCTTTCTTTCTTTCTTTCTTTCTTTCTTTCTTTTTCTTTCTTTCTTTCTTTCTTTCTTCTTTCTTTCTTTTCTTTCTTTCTTTCTTTCTTATTGGGTTAAGTGACTTCCCCCAGGGTCACACAGCTAGGAAGTGTTAATGTTTGAGGCCATATATGAACTCAGGTCCTCCTGACCAAAAGGTTTTGATGGTAGGAATTTTTAATGCTTTTATTCACATACCCCATTCACAAATATTTACGATATTTATTTCATTGTACCTAGATAAAATAATATGCCAATGAATGCAAACCTGTTTTTTTCGGTCAACTGCTATTTAATTCTTTAAACAATACAATTTAAAGGTTTAAAGTAACTTCACCATTTTCACAGAACATCCTATCCATCAGAGCATGAGGTTGAAAAAACTTTTTGCTTACCTGAAAAATGTCCAAAATAAAATTTCTTTATACATTTTCAGGTGGCATATTTATTTCAACAGTTCAGTAGAAGTAAAGGAAAATATCTCAATGTGTAATTGAGACAACTCCCAAGAATGTCTGGCTCTGCCAATTCCCAGCAACAGCTGGCACTTCTATTGGTGTAGCTTAGCCTTAGGAGAGACTCTAATCAGTTAATAAGCTCTGGCAAGAATATTCTATCCTGTAAAGTTGAGAAATGTTTCTGAGTGACCACAAGTTGGAACTTCATCTAAATTGTGAAGGACACAAGAATAATGCAGGAGGGGCAGCTAAGTGGGGCAGTAGATAGAGCATCAGCCCTGAAGTCAGGAGGACCTGAGCTCAAATCTGGTCTCAGACACTTACTACTTCTGGCTGTGTGACCCTGGGCAAGTCACTTAGGCCCAATTGCCTCAGTAATTATAATAATAAATAAAAAGAAGAATAATTGAGGAGAATTTTTGAATGGGCAATTTTAACATTGTTTAAAATTATATGTATATATTTATTTTAGGATTTGTTGAATATAAATAGAAGCTTATTTTAAGATGCAGAAACTAATTGGGAGATGCTAAGAGCTGCAGTTGTGACCTGATTATGTTGGGAATGAACACAAACACACACACACACACACACACACACACACACACACACACACACACCTCTGTTCAAAAGCAGAAGTGGCTGCCTTACAGAGGTTCTCTTTTAATGAGAACCATATTATTATTAAGCATAATCTGAAAGGAATTCTTGTTCAAGTATAGGTTCAATTACAATTACAAATTACAAATAGGTACAATCTGAGATCAAAAATCTACAACAGGATTAGACCTCAGAGTTAACTATAATCTGACTTTCCTTCCTCATTGTATAGATGAGGGAGATTAGCAGTCTTTTCCAAGGCCATGGGGGTAGTAAACATCAGGGGCAAAACTGGGACCTCTGTTCTCTAACTCCAGAGGTGCTGCTATTTGCACTATACCAAGATGCTTTCCAACACTGGAATTCTAAAAGTCTGATTAAATTTAATTAATTTAACAAATGCAAAAGATGAATTCTTCATTGTGATTTGAGGATAACCACACTAAAATGTTTAAATATTCCCATGGGCATTATAGTTGGAACTCAGATAATATTTTCTTTGCTTTTTTTGCTGAGGCAATTGGGGCTAAGTGACTTGCCCAGGGTCACACAGTCAGGAAGTCTTAAGTGTCTGAGGCCAGATTTGAACTTGGGTCCTCCTGACTCCAGGGCTGGTGCTCTACCCACTGCGCCACCTAACTGTACCCCAGATAATGTCTTCACCTACATTGATACCTCATGACTGAGTAAGAGCAGGTGAGGATGAATGACTGAGTCATTCACATAACAGTAGTTTATTTCCAGGTGGTGCAGTTGATAAAGTAATGAGCCCAAAATCAGGAATATTCATCTTTCCAAGTTGAAATTTAGCCTTAGCACTTACTAACTATGTGATCTTGGGTAGGTCATCTAACCCCATTTGTCTCAGCTTCCTCCTCTGTAAAATGAACTAGAAAAGGAAATGATAGACCACTTCAATATCTTTTTGCCAAGAAAATCCCAAATGGGGTTATGGGGAATCAGATACAATTGAAAAACAACAAAAACAACAAAGATTAAGTTATATCTGCCATTATATGAACTGCGCAAGTACATATTGAGGGATTTTACTTTTCTTAATTGAATTGTGGAAATAAAATTGCCATCTGATGATGTATAAAGAAATAGTTCCTTTGTTGCTTCTTTTGGAGAAATAAAGAGCTTTTCTCTTCTTCATGATGAATTTAGACTTTAAAAGTGAGGAACCCCATAACAAAGGTGGAAAGACTAGGTAATCTGCCCCTCTACAAAATATCTCCAGGGAACAGTATGCAAAGATAGTGAATTTCAATCATCTGTTTCCTATAGAAGAGTAAATCAGATTCCTTTAGAAAACGAGAATATAGCAATATATATATGTTTATATATATATACATATACATACATATATACATATATATACATATACATACATATATACATACATATATATATACATATATATATATATGTATATATATATATATATATATATATATAAAATCTAGTGCCCAGAAGCAAATGAAAATGGCACCAAATTGATGACTCACATAGAGAAGACTCAGTCAAAATTTGGCTGAAGAGGAAGCTAAATTGTGGTACTCCTTGAGATATAAGGAAGGACTCCAAGATTTTCTCAATCTGACTAAGAGAGTGCTCTACTGCATAAGGAGAAGGGGCTAAATCTAAAAGCCATCCTGCTCCTTTCCAACATTCAGGCTTTGGACATCTAAGGAAATCTGAAGACAGCACCTAAACTTCCCCACTGATTCAGAATAGGGAAAAAAGTTCAGTGACACTGAGGACACTTACTTCCTTATTGAGAATAAGATGCTGAATGTTCAGAAGTGGCTGAGGGTCACTGGAGAAGTATTGGGATTTTTGAACTCATAATCCAACTGACATAAACATTGTGGTAGTGATAGGGGACATGTCCTTTCATATTAGAAAAAATAATACATAGATAATGAGGTGTTTTCAATATCTAATATAAGCAACTCTACTATGTAGCATTATGCAATCTTTATCTCAAAATGACTTGCACATTTGATGTAATTTCTATGTAATTATTGGTGGTAATCATTTAATATGCATAAGATAATATTCATCAAATTGTACACAGCATGGCATACAGCATGATTTGCTGACTATGCATACAACTGATATAATTTTCAGGGATTAAATATTATTTAACTGAAGGTAGAGTCTAAGAGGATTCACCTAAGGCTTCCAATTTTTCTTCCAAAATTGGAAGAAAAATGCAAAAATTTGCATGAAAAGCCCCTTGGAAAGAGAAAGAGAGTCACATGAAATATGAAAGGGCTTCCAGGCTGGTGATCATTTGGTAAGGGTACATTGATTGCTCCTATACTTCAGAAGGCATATGGTTCTCATTAGTAGAAATGGAACCATACTAAGAGATGCTTTATACATAATAAAAATTTAATAAATGTTATTTCATTCATTCCTACATATATACATAATGCATACAGGGAATGACTCACTGTGAGAACAGGAAGGGGATGAAGGGTAAAGCAAAGAGCTGTCACCAATACACTGATTGCCAAAGAGCCAAGGATATTAATCCTTTCTGATAATTCTGCTCTCTTTTGAATGCCTCAAAGAAGGAACGTGAAGCCCTAAAGGAGACAGCCTCCGATTAGAGGCTAAATTCTTGCTTGGACATATGGCCAAGAAAAATCGCTTGAGATGATCATCTAGGTTTTATAAACCAAGAGTTGTGGTTCTGGGCCATTTTTCCAGTAGAAGACCCTACAGTTGTGTAAAAACTGTCTATAGAATTCAGACCAGGATTGAAGAGTGGTCCCGAGTCCCAGGTTAAACATTCACTAATCTTGTGACTTATCATCAAATGCACAGATGGGTAGAGGAAGCCAGAGCCCAGGATTCTGTTCTCACTCATATCAAGGAACAGCATGGGTGGGGCAGGTGCCAGCCAGCAGATGGCTCAACCGTCACCCTTCCCTTGGCTGGCAGAACAGTACTTTTAGAAGGCTATTATGGGCTAGGAATAAAGAACATTGAGAGTGAAGAAGAGTCTATCCTGCCTGGCTTTGGGTCTTCCTCAATGTTCCAAACCAACATTTTGAGAGTATTCTTTTTGGCTCGGGCAAAATCATTTTTTGTCCCCCTGGAGGAATATTCTTTTCCTTATGAATAGGGTCACAGTATTTAGGGAAGGAAGGTACCTAAAATGTCATCTAATTCAAATAATTTGTATTTGTCAATAGGGAAACTGAGGCCTAGAGAGCTGAGGTGACATCCAAATTTATCTAAGTTAATTGAAGAGCCTGAATTTAGTCATACAACTCAGATGCTTTCACTCTAAATCCAGGACTGCTGACTCTGACCCAGATTTTCTCTGTAAGCCCTTGGCAGATGGCTATTTTTCTTTTTTCCATGTCTATTTTTCCATCTGCTTAATCAGATTATCTAGGGTGATGGACTGTCTAATCTCTTAAATTTGTCCCTCTCTTTTCTGACTTTACTTTCTTCAGACTCCCCCAGTTGCTCCCAAACTCTTTTCTTCTTGAGCACTCCTTCTTTACTCTTTACTTTTTGGTATCAAACAATGTTTTCCTGAAGTTTTCTCATTATTCTCCCCATATCCTTCATGTTCATAGGGAACATTTTATATTTTAGGGTAGATCCAAAGAGAATTAGTTTATGTCCCATGGAGTCTTCTAGAGTTACAAATCTTCACATCTCTGCTTCAAGGGGAGTTTCTATTTCCCATATGTATCATCATCAGCCTCCTAGGAACCTCATGCTGATCCAATGGGCCATCACAGGAGCTCTTATCTCTTACCACTCCAAAACAGAACTCACTCTTTGGTCAGTCATAAATCATAATTACCATAAACTGGTAGAACAAAGGTTCCTCAAAGGGGAGATTTATGCTTCATACACAACCTTCTAGAGAGAAGACACCTTAGATTTCCTAAAAGATAGGTTTAATCTTGCTAAAGAGGCTCTTTCAGCAATAATAAGGTAAAAATTTACATTCAAGGGTTTTGATAAAGGCCTCATTTCTAAAATATATAATTTATTATATAATTCAAGCCATTCTCCAATTGATAAATGGTCAAAGGATATGAACAGACAATTTTTAAATGAAGAAATTAATTTCTAATCATATGAAAACATGCTCTAAATTACTATTGATCAAAGAAATACAAATTAAAATAACTCTGAGGTACCACTACACACCTCTCAGATTAGCTAAGATGATAGGAAAAGATAATGATGAATGTTGGAGGGGATGTGGGAAAACTGGGACACTGATACATTGTTCGTGGAGTTGTGAAATGATCCAACCATTCTGGAGAGCAATTTGGAACTATGCTCAAAAGGTTATCAAACTGTGCCATACCCTTTGGCCCAGCAGTGTCTCTATTGGAATTATATCCCAAAGAGATCTTAAAGGAGGGAAAGGGACCCATATGCAGCAGCCCTTTTATAGTGGATAGAAACTGGAAACTGAGTGGAATGGTTGAATGAGTTATGGTATATGAATGTATATTATTATTCTATAAGAAATGATGAATAGGATAATTTCAAAGAGTCTGGAGAGACTTATATGAACTGATGCTGAGTGAAATGAGCAGGACCAGGAGATCATTGTACATGGCAACAAGATTATATAATGATCAACTGGGATGGATACTATTCTTTTCAACAATGAGATGATTCAGGCCAGTTCCAATGATCTTGTGATGGAGAGAGCCATCTACATCTAGACAGAGGACTGTGGGAACTGAGTGTGGATTACAATATAGTATTTTCACTCTTTTTATTGTTATTTGCTTATATTTCGTTTTCTTTCTCATTTTTTTTCCTTTTTAATCTGATTTTTCTTGTGTAGCATGATGATTATGGAAATATGTATAGAAGAATTGCACATGTTTAACATATATTGGATTACTTGCTGTCTAGGGGAGGGGGTAGAGGGAAGTGAGGGAAAATTTTTGGAACACAATGTTTTGCAAGAGTGAATGTTGGAAATTATCTATGTATGTGTTTTGAAAATAAAAAGCTTTAATAATAATAAAATAAGCATTAAAAATCTCTTTCATCCAAGCCCATCTCTTCCATTCACAAAGCTATTATCTTAATTCAGATTTTCAATCATTATTTGCCTAGATTAATGTAACATTATCCTATTTGGTTTCCCTACTTCAAATTTATCCCCACTAAGATTCATTGTATATACTGTTCTCAAAGTCACTCTCTTTAAGTGAAGATCTGACAATTTGACTCCCTTATCCAGTATTCTCACTCCCCATTGCCTTTAGGCTAAAATATAAATGTCTCTCTTTAGCTTTTGTCCTATAAAACCTGGCGCCAATGTGTCCTTCTAGAGTTATTGGAAATTACTCTTTCTTATCCACACTGTGATTTTTTTTTAACTAAACTGTCTTATTAATTATTCCTGACACATGATACTCCATATTACATCTCTGTACCTTTGTACTGACTATTCTACTTATCTGAAATGCAGAGAAAAGGAATCTTTCCTTACTTCTGCCTCAAAACAGAAGGTCATCTCTTCCTTTAAGAAAGGGGATCACAAATTTTGGACTCTCAGGACCCTTTTATGCTCAAATATTATTGAGGACTCCAAAGGATTTTTGTTTATGTGGGTCATCTGATATTTAGAAATTAAATATTTCATATTAGAAATTAAAACTTAAAGAAATTTGAAATGGTTATTTAGTAATTATTTTTATTAATGAACTTATTATAAAAATAAGTCAATACAAGCCATCATTTAACATATTTTAAGATGAAAAGGAGTTCAGATTCTCCAGAAAGTCAGAGACTTTTCCTATGAGAAATACAATGTGAATTTGTCAGGAACCATTGTACACCCTCTTTTAAGATATAGTAGGAAGTCACTGGATGTAGTGTAACAGATATAGGATTGAATCCCTGTTCTGACTCTTAATACCTGGGTTTCTCAGAACTCTACTTTGCTCATTTTTTAAATGAGAAATTGGATTAGATGTTCTCTGAGATCCTTCAGACTTTAAATCCCAGGTTTTCAGACTCCATGTAATTGAATCCTTTCTTTTATAGTTTAGAAAATGTGAATGCCAGAGAAGATAATTGAATTATCCTAAATCACATAGATTGTTAAGAATAGAGTTAGAACGAAAACCCAGATACCCTCACTCCTAGTATGATGGTCTTTGAACTATACTGGGTGTATTTGACCGGTAACCTAACTCTTTCCCTTGACAGAGGTTAAATTCTACTCGGAAGGCAGGTTTGAATAAGTGGATTGAGAACTACTGCAATTCTATTTTGCTTTAGGTTCAGGAATAAAAGCAACATAGCAGAGGTCAGACTTTCTCTTGTCTCATTAGGTTTCCAGAAACACTACAGTTGAAGACTTTTTAAAATTTGGCAAATTATTTGAAGATTTGGTGACTTTGTGTATGTGGTATATATAAGAGCTTCTCAAACTGTGAGTTGTGATCCCATTTGAGGTCATGTAATTGAATGTAAGGGTCACAAAATTATGATTTATTTTTAGTAAATGTTTCATTTGTATACTTATTTTATGTACCCATATACCCAGGGTTGTGTAAAATTTTCTTAAGCAAAAAGAAATTAGAGTGGAAAAAAATTAAGAAACTCTGGTACATACAAGGAAAGGTATATATAACCTTCTCTGTTTCCTATGTGGAAAATTTAAAAAAAAAGAGAAAGTGAGAAAATATTAGAACATGCTTCCTAATTAGGTCCAGGAAGAGTTCATGGGAATCTGAGTATGGGAGTGAAAAGATTGATCAAAAAACTAATGTCTCCATATCTCCCATGATTTTTTCTTATAGTCAAGGTCAAGGCTTCAGTATATTCATTTCCTGCTCAGCTCATAATTTCAAGATAAGTCCAAAGAAATTCCCAGGTTTCAGAGACAGAAATAACTAAGCTTACTCTGAATATGAAGAAAGATAGTAAAAAAACACTTTGTCTCTATTCTGGTATCATTTAAGAGAAAATAGCTGTTCTTTCCTCCCTTAGTCCAAATTTCAGGAAGCTTAAGTAATAAGTATGCATTATAATGATGCTTAAAGGACAATTGTTTTATAATTTTTAAATCTTGTTCTTACAGTAGATGAACATTCTTTAATTAGTACTTGCAGGGGCAACTTGGTGGATAGGGGTAATTTCCTAGACTGGGAATCAAGAAGATTTGAATTCAAATATGGCCCAGACACATTTAGAGGCTGAGTGACCCTGAACAAGTCATCTATTAGAGATGTTGTAAAAGTTGATAAATTTGATAACAAGACTGTTAAATGCAAGGCGAATTCCGTGAAGAGTTGAGAATAACACCTAAGAACTCTCAATAGGAATGGGAAAAATTGGAAGATAGGAAGATCCAGAGGTAAAGATAATGTATCATGTTGAGTCTATAAGACATTCAATTTGAGATGTTCAAGGAACAAGTGGTAGTACATGACTAAATTAGAAGAGGGAATAGGGTTAGAATCATCTTCATGGCAATGATAATTGAATCCGTGGGAAGGCATTGAGATTTCCAAGTGGAGGAACAAGAGTAGAGGAATTAAGATAGAATGCTCAGGGATGGTTTCTGTGTGTGAAATGTATGAAAAAAAACAGCAATGGAGAATAAAAAGCAGCAATTAGACAGAAAGGAAGGGAACAATGGGAAAGCAGTATCACAAAAACCTAAAGAGGAAAGTAAAGGAAGGAGAGGCTGATTGTCCACAGAGAAATCAAATAGATTGTAGTGTGAGAAAAAGCTATTAGATTTGTCAACTAAGAGATCATTTATTAACTTTGAAAAGTGTCAATAGCATGATGAAGTTGGATTGGAAGGCAGATTGCAGACAATTGAAAAAATGAAAAGAGAAGTGGAGACACTGAGAATAGAAGGGGATTGCAGATGTAGGACCAGGGAAGCTAAGAGTAAGTGCAGATTTTGTAAGAACGGAAGAGACATGTTTATAGACAGTAGGGAAGGACTCAATATATAGTCAGAGATGTAAAAAAAAATAAAGTTGGGATGATGAAAGGAACAATTTGCTGGAAAATGAAAGGGATAGAACCAAGAATGCTTGTAGCAGGGTTATTCTTGTCAAGAAGGAAAAAAAAACATTTCTTCATGTAAGACTGAAGTGAAGTTAGAGATCATGGGGATGCTGCAGGTGTTGTAGGTACCATCCTCATGTGGGAGGTTCAAGGATCAATGAAAATATTTGGATATTCTCTCACTTTAGATATTAGCATAGCAAATTGATTTGGGAGGAATATAATGTTTACCTTGCTATAGTGAAGTCTCAACTGAGATTAGATAACATAAATTTAGTTGACCTGTCAGCATAGTTTCATTATTATCTCCAGATCCATTCAATAATATGTGAGGAAGATGGTGTGAATAATTGGTAAAATGTGGTGAGTTGCAAGACAAAAGGGCTGGGGATTAGAGGGCATCATAGCATTAATTAAATTGGTTCACTAAGGGATTGAGGTTCTCAGTGAAGACATAATAACCTGGTAGAGAAATGAAGGACAGAGAGGATGAAATATGTGAGCATGAAGAACCAGTTTGGAAGCCAGAAACAGGTGGAGAAAAGATTATGCGCCTAAGTTCTCCTTTCTTTTCCTAGACAAACTTTTAAAGGGAGGGCTCTAGATTAATTGCTCCATTACCTCTCTCCATTCTATACAATTTTACTTTGCTCTTTCTATACAGCTTTCAAAAATTCCATGAAACTATCTCCACCGTTATAAAATATAAGGGATATGAATGATGCCCGGCAGCCAATTATACACACACCTTTTCTTGTTTTCACAGTATTGTACCTGGGTCACCTGTAAATGATAAATTTCCCCCTTTTTGCCACTCTGTAGGTTTTTGTGACATTACAAGAAAGAAAATGTATGTTATAGGTAGAGATGGCTCTTGGGTAGAAACATTATCTGTGGAGTAGAAATATTTGGAAAATTAAGATCATGCCATCTATATGAGTCCACAAAATATTCATTCTAGTATTAGAGACCAACTTAAAGAGAAATTCATCCAAAGAAAATAATCACTTTGATTTTCCACTGTTTTAAAAGAGTGAATCAGTTCTAGAGATGCCTTCTTCCACTCCATTTTTCTTCATTTCTCCATTTTTTTTGGTTCTGCTTTGTAAGGTAAAGTCCTGGGTATAGTACAATAATTCCTGATTAAACCCAATTTTACAACATATGTGAAGAAATCCTTGGGTTTGATACTGAGAAAGAGAAGTTCAAGTAAGCTTGGAGGAATCACCAAATCTTAGAGTTAGAACATTAAAGGCATCTAGTCCAGCCTGAAAGGAATCCTTACAATCATAGAGCAGACCTATAAAGTAATCAGTCTTTGAGTAAAGTTCTAACCCACTATTTACTAAGGCAACCATGTCCAGCTGATGGTTAAGATACTATAATTATCTCAAGTCTAAATGTGTTTTTTCCAAGCTTCTACCTTTTTGTGTCTAATTTTGCCCTAGGGGGAGAGCTCACTATGATACTTCAGTGACCAGGATTAAAGGTTTTTGAGAAGTGGAGAGGAAGCCAAATTTTTGTAAACAATAGAAATTATAGCTCCTTTACAGGCCTCATTAGAGTTCTGTTCTTTTAAACAAAGTTCTGGATTCAGTTTAACATTTACTGAAAAAAAAAGCAAACAAATGACTGCACAAATCTGAAAAAAAAATTATGAGTTCAACTCAAGCAAAATCTAGCAGAAGAAATCATGCTGTTGAATAGTGAGAAATTCTGCATGCTGGGATCATTGGAAAGGACAAATAGTTGATATGTTGGTATCCTTAAAAATATACTATGCTTAGCTATGTGACTTTGGGCAAAATACATATATATATGAATATAAATATGTTTATTCATATATATATATATGTTTTATGGGATGATGTTTTATATATGGAAATATTTTTTTGTGGAGAAGAGATTTTGGGAAAATCAAGGACATGGCACCCAATTAAGTGCACAAAATATTCAATTTAGTATTAAAGACCAACATAAAAAGTAAATTCATCCAAATGAAAATGATCAGCCTGATTTCCCAGTGTTTAAAAGGAGAGGAAATCATTTCTAGAGTTACCTTTCTCCACTCACCTATTGTTTTTCTCCATTTCTCCCAGGATTCTGCTTTGCTAGGCAAGGTTGTAGGCGCAGTACAGTGCTTTCTGGCAACCCCCCACCTTTTTTTTTGCTCAGGCAATTGGGGTTAAGTGACTTGCCCAGGGTCACACAGCCAGGAAGTGTTAAGTGTCTGAGATCAAATTTGAACTCGGGTCCTCCTGAATTCAGAACTGGGGCTCTATCCATTGAGCCACCTAGCTGCCCTTGCACAAAGCCATTTTAATATATGAGAAGAAATTCTTTGGTTTGGATATTAGGAAGAAGTAAAAGTTACTATAAACTTGGAAAAATCATTGAATCTTAGAAAGGATTTCAAAGGCCATTTTGTCCAACTCTTGAACATGACTTCCTGCTATCATAGAACTGATGTATAGCCAACCAGTGTTTGAGTAAA
Source organism: Sminthopsis crassicaudata (assembly GCF_048593235.1). NCBI lineage: Eukaryota > Metazoa > Chordata > Mammalia > Dasyuromorphia > Dasyuridae > Sminthopsis > Sminthopsis crassicaudata. Next base: position 71,921,955 of record NC_133622.1, read on the forward strand.
GATCTTCAGTCAGGGGCAGCCCCCAATTCCCAGGGACATTTTTTCCACCTTTGAATAGTTAGCTCTAATGGTGGTTAGAAAGTTATGATTCTAGAAAGTCGAAATTTGTTTCTTCACAGGTTCCATCCATTGTATCTAATTAATTTTGTCTGAGAGAGAGAGACAGAGAGACAGAGAGAAAGAGACAGAGACAGAGAGACAGAGAGAAAGACAGAGAGAGGAACAGAGGCTATGAAACTTCAATGACCAGAGATCAACTTTTTGGGAGTCAGGTTTCTATGAGCCAAGAAGTGGAAACACTGGATCCTTTATAAATCCCACTAGGGTTCTGATTCCCTAAGCAAAGTCCTAGGTTCAGTTAAACATTTTTTAAAAAGAGACGACAAATTCCCCTAAAAACTTATGGATTGCGGATTTGGAACCCAGATCAGTTCACTCCAAATCACTGACTCACTGGTCAGAGGAAATCACTTTGTCGAAACATGACAAATTCCAGATCCTGGGATTCTTGATGAAGGAAAAATAGTTGCTATTCTGGTATACTTAAATAATATACTGTGCCTTTCTTCATCCCACTGAGTCTTTGAAGCCCTCATAGACCTTTAAACCACTCCAAGAGGCTATATTACTCCTTTGTTCTCCTTAGGTGTGATTAATTAATGTGACTAAAAGGATCACAATTTAATGATATTGTTCAAACCTTCATTTGTTCTCACAGTATCTGATTCCTTTCTTCTTTGATGGGTTGTGGGTTTTTGTGAAGTTACAGGTAAGGATGTGTATGTTTTATGGGTAGTTGTCTTCTCAATGGAACTATCTCCTATAAAGTAGAGAATTTGGGAGAATTAAAAACATATCATCTCATTTTTACACAAAAAAAGAAACATAAAAGGAAATTAATTAAAACATTCACAATCATCTTGATTTTTCACTGTTTTAAATAGAACAGGCTAAGAGATATCTATCTATCCCTCTCTCATTTCTCTATTTATTCCAGTGTTCTGTTCTGCCAAGTAACTTTCTAGTTACAGTATCATACTTCCTGATAAAAGTCGTTCTTACAATATGTGAAAAAATTCTTGGAATTGGGAATCAGAGTTTGGAGAGGGGATTTCCAAGAACATCTAATACAACAGAAATCCCCTTTATCACAGAGCCAACATGAAGAAAACCAATCTCTTTGAGTAAAGTTCTCCAGAGAGAAAAACTCCCTAGTATGCAAACCCTTTCTACCTTAAGTAGGAAATCCTTAATATTTAAGATGATGTTATTGCATCATAGAGAAGTTAGGGGACACTGTGGGTATAGTGCAGGATTTAGAATCTGGGAGATCTAAGTTCATATATGGTTTCAGACACTTCCTAGCTATATAACTCTGAGCAAGTCAACTCATTTATTTGCCTCAGTCTCCTAATCTGTAAAATGAGTTCTGTTATTCTAAGCAAGATCTTAGGTTGAAAAATTTATAGGAAAAAATTTTTTAGGCACAATAAATCTGAAAAAAATTCATGGCTTTGGAAATTAGAATCCAGTTCAATCCATTCTAGATGTGATAGAAGAAATCATATTATTGAGCCATGAGACATTCTGGATCTTAGGTACATTGATGAAGGATAAATAATTTCTGATTTTGTCTCTTTAGATGATGTTCTGTGTCTCTCTCTAACCTACGGAGACTTTGTCTCATAGACCTTTCCACCATTCCACTGAGGATAGCCCTTTGTCCTTGATTCATGCGTTTTTATTTAATGTGATTTAAAACATAATTATTTTTATGAAATTAAAAAAAAACTTCTCTTGTTCTCACAATACCTGGGTATGCTGTTACAGGCACTTCTACAATTCTTGGTCTCCTTATAGGTTTTTGTGAAGTTACAGGTGTGAAATTATATCCTATGGAATAAATAGTTTGGGAAAATCAAGGGCATGGAAGTTAATGTATTCCAAAAAAGTAAAAAATGAGTCTATTACTAAAGACAAGTATAATAAGAACAATTACCTTGATTTTCTCTAGCTTTAAAGAAGAGCAAGTCAATTCCAGTGATACCCTCCTCCATTCCCTCATTTCTCTTCCCATGTTTTTGCTCTGCTAAGTAAGGTCCTAGATACAATTCCTGATAAAAATTCAATTAATAAATATGAAGAAATTCTTGGGTTTGGGAATTAGAGAGAAGTTCATTTTACTACAAACTTGGAGGAATCACTGAATTTCAGAGTTTGAGAAGACATCAAAATTCATCTAGGCTAACCGAATCTTAAACATGACTCCCAGAGCTGACATGTAAGCAATTAGGCTCTGAGTAAAAATGTCCAGAGAAGGGAACCAGTATCTAATGATATGGACCCTTCCATCTTTAGATAGTTCTAATGGTTAGGAACATTTTCTTCTATCAAGCTTAAATTTGCTTCTTCTTAGCTTTAACCCATTTTATCTAGTTTTGCCCTCTAGGGTTGAGTAAAACTAGCCCTTTTCAGGATGACAACTCTGGAAGCCCTTAATGGGAGCCCTTCCATGAAACAAATAATGAGAAATTCTGTCTAGTTAAGTTATTGAGTATTTATTAAGCACCTATGCCGGATGATGGGGATTAGAAGGAAGGAAAAGATTGACCTGCTCTCAAGGAGCTCATTATCTAATTGAAGAGAGGACATGCAGAAAAAATTGTAGATAATATCTGTGGATCATTGTAGAAAAGCCAAAAACTCTTGCTTTTCCCTTAGTCCCTGTAAGTGATTATTTCTTGTGTTTTTTCCTTGTAATATTCATCTCTTTCTTTCACATACATTTTTTAGAAACATTGCAAGGAGGCCCATTTTCATGGGAAAAAAGATACTTAATAAATGATCACTAAATTAATTCCTTCCATCTCATTTTGGGATTACTTGAAATATTTATTAATTTTCACATATATGTCTAATAATGATTAGCATTTACATAAGGTTGGCCAAGTGCTTTAAATGTGCTAACTCATTTGATTTTTATTATCCTCATTTTATAAATAAAGGATTTGAAACATAGAAAGGCTAAATGTCTCACTATTAAGTGTCTTAAGACAGTGTCTGGTTTTCCCAAGTCTAAATCTCTATCTAACCACATGATTATATTTATTCTATTGCTATAAACATTTTGCAGTATAGGGTTAATGATGCTTTATGGCATTCCACTGGTGTTCTCCCCATTCCATCTGACACTAATCTATTAATCTTTACTCTGGATTGCATGACAGTTATGAAAATATTTAATTGAATGATCCTTCACCAGAAATTTCTTTATCTTTCTACCAGGAATTTTTGAGAAAGTTAATGAAATATGTTCTTGAAGCATATATACTACATTTGTGAATTTGCCAGTACTAAAAGAAAAGTCACCTTGCTTTTACTTATTAACTTATTCATACAAGGTAATCAATTCCTGCTCCCAATGATCATACCTTTTTTTCTCAGTTCTTACAAAAAAATCTGTTAATACATTTTAAATATTTACTTGGGACCAATATCAAGTTAAGTGTTCTATGGTTTGGGAATCCAGTTATTTCCCCTTTTGCTAAATCAGGAATTTTGCCAATCCTATATTTGGGGACTCATCCTGTTCTTTATTTTTTGTAAGATTAGAAATATCTGAAAATTACTATTTTAAATCTTGAAATGGAATTCATCTGGACAATGAGAGGACTAAAGACTCCAGTACCCTAGAACTCAGCTTCTTAAACTGTGTGTGTGTGTGTGTGTGTGTGTGTGTGTGTGTGTGTGTGTGTGTGTGTACAATGTAAAAATTTCTCAGATGAAAAGGGATCACAGGTGGAAAAAATTTGAGAAGCCCCGACCTAGAGAGAGAGATATTGAACATTAAGTAAGTAATAGGACTAAAGAAGTAATCACTGACCTTCACCCATGATTCCAGGTTGAATGTTTCTCATTGCTCACCAATATGATTTCTTTTGCCAGATTTGAACTACATTCTAATTCCCAAAGTGATGAATGTCTTCAGATTTGTTGTGCTTTTAAAAAAATAAATGTTGAACTGGAATTCAGGACCTTGATTAGGAAAATCTTTTCTTGTTCTTCTTATAGAAGAACCATTGTTTACAATTTCTTGTGTTCACAGAAGCTTTACTCCCCTATGCCTCAAAATAAATGTTTTCCTGGCCACACTCTGAAAAATTATAGTTCCTCTGGTAATCCAAACCTAGAGCCAGGAAGAGGTGCAAGCAATGCATCTAACTCTCGTTTTTATTTCCTGTTTTCTACCTTTGTTAAAATCATTCAACAACTTGTCTTCCTTTGAGGTTCAATTCTGTCTAACTCTGTCATGCAGCCTATATTCATGTTGCATGTTCCAAGGTCATTCTTCAGTATAAAACCTCCTGCTTCTTCAGTACCTATTGTTGTACCTATTCTACTCTCTTGCATACACACACACACACACACACACACACACACACACACACGGATATAATATAGGTATGCAAATCAAACATTGACTACTAATAAATCATAGTTTAATAACCCCCACATTCAGTTACAAGAACCCATATGGGATTAATAAAAACACAGGTTTAAGAAGCTGGGTTCTAGGCTATTGAGTTTTTGGTCCTCTCATCGTCCTTTCATCCCTTCCACAAGGTAACCCCATTGTTTTCTACTCATAGCTGCTTAATTAATATGATTTTATGATTTTGAACCAAAACTTCTCTTGTTCTTACAGTACCTGATTCTTCTATAGCAGATAGGTCTTCATTTATGTGATTTCTGTTAGGTTTTGGTGAACTTACAGGTAGAGAAATGTTTGTTTTATTCACTGATAGGTCCTGTGTAGAGACATTATCTGTGGAGTTGAGAATTTGGGAAAAAATTTTTAAAATGTCATTTTGTTTCAGCCTCAAAACATTTAGTCTAGTATTAATGACCAAGATAGAAGGAAATTAATTCAAACAAAAGTAATCAGCTTGGTTTTTCATCTTTTTAAATTAAAGTAAGTTAATTCTGGGATATTTTCCTCCATTCCCTTATGTCTGTATCCATTTGTCCTAGAGTTTTGTCCTTTTAAAAAAGGTCTTGAAGAGAATATGGCATTTCCTGTTAAGTACCTAATTACACAACCTATGTGAAGAAATCTTTGGATCTGGGAATCAAAGATAAATTCAATTTACTGTAATCCTGGAGGAATCATAAAATCTTGGAGTTGGAGGGGACCTTAAAGTCATTTAGTCCAATCCAGGCCTAAAACACAAGCATTCACAAATAAAGCTGCCATTTGAGTAACCAGTCTCTGAGGGAAGATCTCTAGGGAAGAGAACTCAACATCTATTGAGACAGCCTCTTCCACTTTTAAATAGTTGTAATGACTAAGAACCTTTCCCTTATGTCAAATCTTAATTTATTTCTTTTCAAAGAACTAGTAATCCAATTTGGTTTTAATACAAACTATGTATAGCTCTTTGGCACAATTTTTTTTCTGTCCTTGGAATTCTATTTCCCCTACTGCATGTCCCAATCTTTGAGGTATTCTAATTAATATCTGGGTAACCTCCACTGGAGTCTGGAAGAATAATACCCTTTACTTAGACATATTTTTCACAAGAAAGTAAAGTTTAGTTTGGAAGAATGGCTATAGCTGTAACAAAATGAAGCCAAGATTAGAGACCATAGATTATTTTAAACAAATAGAAAAGGTGAAAATCAATGTCTTCTATAAATTATTTTCTTAAATGAATGAAAAAACTCAAGAGACAGAGTTTCTGGGCAATTGATAATCAATTTATTAATTATATTAGTTAATAATCAATAAATTGATGGTCAGTGATTTTTCTTAATAACCAAAGATCCCAGTGGAGACATGGAATGCTTTAAATACCATTGTAAAAGAGAATGTTCCTGATAAGTGGAAATTAATCCTGACTGATGGACATTTAATAAGGAGGTAGGCTAGGAATCTTTAGTTTTTGTTACTGAGAATGTGACTTGATGATGAGAATCAATAACTCAAAAATCTGATCAGAGGAATCTTCTCTACCCAGACCACTCTGGTTTGCTCTCAATTCTAATGGAGAGTACAAGGACAGGGCTAAAGCAATAATTTGCTTAGAACAGATTCTGTTGCCCCCTATCCTGGTTGGGTAGCGTCTGACCCAAGATTGATGATTATGTTCCCTAGTAGTTAAGGACATCTCATCAATCAGGGGCTGGGCCCTAAATTAGGAAATTAAAGAAAAATCTGAACTCTAATTTAATAATTGCCTGGTAATGTGATAACAAAAGTAATAATTTTTCTTACTTCAGATAAATCAGAGCCCAAACTGTCCATGGTAGAACTTGAGATTTGGTAATGACTGACAGAAATTGGGAGCTTTAATTCAATCTTAATTATAACCAACATTTTCTAGTAGAGAGTGAAATGTTCACATCTTTGTCAATAAAACCTCATGGACAGCATTGGTATCCTGTGATCCACAGAATCATGAAGAATCAGACATAACTGAATGACTGGATAGCAAGAAGTCGAAAAGCATAGATGATGCATTTAGAACCAGAGGGACCTTACAGAATTTACAACCCAATTTTTACTTGATTGAGAAAATTGAAGCTCTGAGAGGTCTAATTATTTGTCTTTAAAAGCCTCATTGGTAATAGTAACTAACTAGTGATTGAACTAGGATTTGAACCTGCATTCCCATATCTACCATGTTGCTTTCCATCAGTATTCAGAATGGACAGAAAAGAATGCCATTTGTCAGGAACAGTAAGGAAGTCATTTCCCCTGGATTGTAGGATACATGGAAGGAATAAAGTATAAGAAGGCTGGAAAGATAAGGAGTCTGATTGTAATAGGTTTTAAAAATCAAACAGAAGAATTTATATTTAATAGTGAAGGTAATAAGGAGTCACTGAAGATGACTTTAAGTTCTGTGTCTGACATGTATTGGTTGTATGACCATTTGCCAAAAATTGTCCATTCTGTCCCCAATGATATTTCTCATATCCACCCTCTTCTCATATAGTTTTAAGGTCTTCATCTCCTTCTCTTTCTTGTCCTTTTTCTTCTTCTGTTTCTTGTCCTTGTTCTTCTTGTTCTTCTCTTCCTCCTTCTTCTCCTTCTCCTCCTCCTCCTGCTTGTCATTTCCCTTCTCCTCCTACTTCTACTTCTTCTCCTCCTTTTCTTTCTTCTCCTTCTCCTCCTTCTCCTTATCCTCCCTGGAAGGAATGATGAACTCTGATAAATACAATGAAATGTGGAGAAGCAGAATTATTTTGGCAAAACAAAATTTTCCAAGTGAAGCCTGGATACTGTAACATGATCTTGCATCATGCCACATATAACTAAAGTTAATAAATATATTCAGATATAGAGATAAACATGTTTCAGTAGCCTGATAACATGCCTGATTTTAATCTAACTGAAAACTTAGACTTAAAACTTAAGGTTATTACCATAGAAAAAATCAAGGCTAGACTTGAGAAAAAAAAGTGCTCATGAGAAGAATTTTGCTGTATATTGAATGTGATAAAAATATAATTTCATGATAAAGAATGTAATAATATGTGTCAAAACCTTGAAACCAATGCAAATCATATAAAATAATGTAAAATATATTAAATTGCCCCCTTTCACATCAATATTCAATGAAAATCTAATGTTGAAAATAGTCTTTCTATAGACAGTTCCACTCCCATTGCCTTCTATAATTTCTAGTTGGTTGTTTCTACTTTCATCCCCAATGTCTCACATTTTCAATCATTCTCTTTCCACTGTCTCCTTCCATTCCTCCAAGAACATTCTCACTTGATTCTACTCTTCTAGCTATCCATCTTCTTAGAACTTCTGTTCTTTGCAAAGTTCCTTCAACTCTCTTCAAATCCTTCTGCAATTTGACTTGAAGCCCCATTCTTCAACTGAAATTGTCCCCCCCCCAAAAAAAGGTAACAATTATCCCTGTCTTGCCGATGGATTTTTCTTCACTGTCATCTTTTTTGACTTCTCTGAAGCATCGGCCCTGAAAGAATATTTCTGAATATTCTCTCCCTAAGAGGTTCTCATGACACTCTCTCTCATGGCTTTCTTTCTCCTTGTATGAGCATTCCATCTCAGTCTCCTTTACATGTTCTTCATCCATCCCACTCACTGTAGATGTCCCAAGGCTCTTCTTGGGTCCTTCTGCCTTCTATACTATTTCATTCAGTGATTTCATCTGCTCCCATGGGTTCACTTGTCATAGCTATTCAATCCAGAATCCAAAAGTTCAGTCTCTTGAAGGACATTAGCAATAATGAGATTAGATTAACTTTCTTAACAATCTGGTACAAACCCCATCCAGGTGGGGAAGCTCCACTGAGATGTGTGGGTAGATAAAATTTTAAAATAGTTTGTCCAGGTAAATGACATAATCAAAGTTTATCTGAATAGGTTCAGGCTCTCATTGGCTGCTGCAAGGAGGGAAAGAGAGATTGGGAAGCATAGTGGAGTTAGGGGAGATACCACATGGAGTGGGGGAAGAGGAAGGGGAAGGGAAAGGGGAAAGACACCACAGGGCAGAGTGCCGTGGCGGACTGACCCAAAGGAGGGAAGCCGCCACAGCTGGCCCAAAAGTAGATTTTATAGGAAAATTTAACCTCAGGGACATGACTGGGATTTCTGACAGGATATGACCAGATAAGATCGCTGGAGACGTCTACAGAGAGTCGGTGTCAGGTTTCAGACTGGTTGATCTCCCAAGATAGTGGGACCATGGAGCTAAAGTGATCTCTATCAGAGCCTTCTCCTTGCCTACCCCAGGGATCACTTCCTCTGCTAACCACACCTAACACTGAAGACCTCATCAGATATTATTTATCATATGAAAGAAAGATCTATTTATTTCTCTTAATTAATTATTAATTAATAAATTAATTGGGCCAATTCCAAATCTCAAGAGAAATGAACCTTTTGTGATAGTGAAGTATTAGAAATAAAGTAGATGCCCAGTGATTGGGAATGTGTAAACAAATTTTGGTACGTGAATATAATGGGATCTCATTTTGCTCTAAGAAATGAATGTGATGAATATGAAGTATGAGATAGATCTACAGAAACTGATGCAAAATGAAGTAAGCTGAGAAAACAGCATATTCAATAATTATAACAACAAAAATGGAAAGAATGTCCTCCAAAAAAGCAAAAGCAAATGCTGCAAAATGACAAAAACCAAGCACTTTCTCATCTAGAGAAGAGATGCCAAAGTAGTATGGAGCATATAGCATATATTTTCAGACTTTTTAATGTATCATTACTCACTTTTACTATTTCTTTTATCTTTTTTTCTTTAAAAATTTTCACATGGGATAATTCTCTGGGAGGGGAAAGGGAAGTTTATATGAAGTTCTTTGGGGTGTTATAAAGAAAAATATCAATAAAAACTATTTTAAAAATAATGGCAATATTTTTAAAAAGAAAAAAAACACAATTCCAAGCATGTGCATACCTTTCTATAATGACTGTTTAGAATATAGGCAAGAATCAAACAAAAAGGTACATCATGGATGTTATTGGAGGGGAATTTCCAGTGGATGGAATCACAGATCAAGGAGGAAGGCAAATTCTAAGAAAAAGTCAGGTAGTGTCAATATGACAAAAACAACAATGTTATCTACATTAATTTACTTACTTAGTGCTATGCTATTCAGATTACCAAAGAATTACTTTATAGGACTAAAAAAATAGCAGCATTCATCTTGAGGAAGAAAAGATGGAGGATCCCAGGGAAAATAATAAATAAAAGTGGAAAGGAAGTAGACCTAACAGTACCAAATCTCAAGTCATCAAAACTGTTTGGCTTTGGTTAAAAAATTACTAAAGTTGAATAGAAGAACACATTAGGTATACAACATATAAAAGAAAACAATCCTAATGATTGTGTTTGGTAAATCCAAAGACCCAATATTTTGGGGTGAAGATTTATATTTTGATAAAAAAAACTACTGTGGAAAGGAGTTTGGTTAAAAATTGGGGTTAGATTTTTATTTCATACTAGAAACAAATTAAGTCTCAAATGTATTTGTGGCTTTGGCATCAAAAAGTATAACCCAAACAAATTAGTGAACAAGGAAATAAACATTTCTTTAAAAATTATGAATAGGAGAAGCATTTATAACTAAACAACAGATATAAAAGATAACAAGATAAAAGAAGCAATTTCTATTACATACTAAATAGTTTTGTACAAACAAAATCAATGCAGTCAGCTAAAATTAGAAGGAAAACATTTAACTGAGGGGGAAACATTCTTTCCAAAATGTTTTCCTGATATCTATAAAGAACTGTTTAAAATACTTAAGAACAATAAAGAACTATTTTCTTTTTAGATATGAGGAGGCAGTTTTCAAAGGAGGAAGTGAAAGTTGCTAACAGTCATGAAAAATTCCCCAAATCTCTAATAATACAAAAAATAGAAATTAAAACAAATATTGAGATTATACCTCACATCTATCATATTGGTAAACGTGATGAAAATGAAAAATGACAATTGCTGGAGGGGCCCTGGGAAAACACATCTACGAGTAGATGATGATTTCATGATGGTTGATGAAACAGTGAATTGTTCTATCCATTCTTAAAAGACTTATGTAATTTTATTTCAAAAGTTACTAAATCATGTATACTCTGACCCAGGGATCCCACTGGTTGTCTACATTTCAAAGATATAAAAGAAAGAGGAAAAGGACTTATTTGCACAAAAATATTTGTAGGAGTTCTTTATATTATAGAAATGAACTAAGAGAGTGCTCATCAATTGTGGACCAGTTGAACAAAATTCATTAAATGAATGCAATGGTATAAAAATGTTATTGTTTTGTTGTTGTTCATTTGTATTTGACTCTTCAAGTGACCTCATTTGGGGTTTTGTTGGTAAAGATGTGGGAGTAGTTGCCATTTTCTTTTCCAACTCATATTACAGGTGAGGAAACTGAGGTAAACAGGGTTAAATGACTTCCCCAGGGTCATACAGCTAGTTAGAGTTTGAGGCCATATTTGAACTCAGTTTTCTTGATTCCAGGCCCAATGCGCTATTCACTGCATCACCTAGCTGCCCCTGTACATAAGAATTACAGGAATGTAGTTGTTGTTTTGTAAGAAATAGTGGTTTCAGAAGGCTTATATTGTTATAGAATGAAGTAAGAAGAAAGCATGATTTATACAATAACAATTTTGTAAAGACAAGCAACTTTTCCTCCAATATATTTTATTTCATGAGATATTTCTCAATTACATATACATTTTTTAAACATAAAATTTTGAGTTCCAAATTTTTTCTCTTCCCCTCCTTCTGGAGAAGGCAAGCACTTCACAACAGATAACACATGTGAAGAAAGAAAAACAAGTTTGAAAGACGAGAATTCTGATCAATGTAATTAATAACCAGTCAAAATTTCAAAGGGCTGATGACACACAAAAAGGCATACATCCCCAGATACAACTATTGTGAGAACAGATTTGATTTGTCTGTTTATTTGTTGCAATAATCACTTTTTTGGGGGATGGAGTTGTTACGGAGCAGAAGAGAATTTACAATAGGATGGTTAAAAAAAGAAAGAGGGCCATTGAAGTACTGTTCAATAAACACAGAAGAAAACAGAAAGAAAACTACAAGAAACACAATCAAGCAGAAAAGCTTTGAAAGTTTCATGTTAAATTTATTATATGTATACTTAAAGGAAAAGCAAGCTTTATATAATAGACACAGGTTCATGTCCAAGATTCTTTTTTCTGCTTTACTTTGTACACTGAAACACTCGATTGATTTTTGTTAAATTCAGAATAAAATAATTTTAAAAATTTAAATACAAAAACTAAACATTCTTTACCCTCAAGGAACTTACTTTCTACATGAATAAAAGCAAGCATGATGATACCTTAATGGAATTGGAGCTTAATGTCTAAAATGCTTCATATAGAAGGAAGAATCTGAACTTCCAAAGAAGTTTTTTGATTCCAGGAGTATATTTGTTCATTTAGGGTCTTAGTGACAAAATCTTGTAGGCTGACTGTGAACTTCTCATCAATTACAGTATAGTGTTATTTTGACTTTCATAAACAAGTATCAGTCCAATTAGTACAATATTGCTTTTCTTATCTTCTATTTAATTAAACATTATAAAAGTCTGTAATAATATCATATCTGCTCCCCCATACCAAGCTGAACACAAATAATCATAATTAAAACCAACAAAAACTCTTAACTTACCTAAAAGAAGTAATAAAAGAACTATCTCTTCATACATCCTCAGGTGGGACGTTTACTTTCACAATTCAATGCAATGAAAACAAAATTCCACAATGATCCAATTATCAAGAAAGTTTGGCTATGGCTATGGCAGTCTCTAACAACCAGCCTTCTAATTTCTATCTTTCCTGCCCATATTTCTGAGGCATTATTCAGTTATTTATCATCAGCAAGAAATGCCTATCAAGAAAAGAGCACAAATTTTTCTTAATGACTGGATGCTGTATTTCCTCAGGGTTTGCAAAACAGCATTGGTAGAGATAAACCAGGAACAGTATCTCTGAAATTCTAGCATGAGAGGGTGACCTAAAATAAGAGGTTTGTGTGCAAGATTGTGGATTTTTTCCTTTGAAACTTTGCAATATTGAGTAAAAGATAAATGTTTATCTTGATATTTAGCAAACTGGGAAATTTGTAAAAGTCCACAAGCTGCAGTTATTTGTTGCTTAGTCTTATTGGGATATAATCCATATATATATAGATGGGAAGATTTTCCTTACCTGGAGATAACCTGAAGGAAATTAAATGGAACTGAAAGGAAATATGAGACTACACAGAGCAACAGACTAGTGGAATAGTTCTGTCTACAATAATAACACCAGTTAAAGATATCCCTCATCTTTTCTTCTTTTTTAAATATAGTATTTTCCCTAATTATGCATAAAGACAATTTTTAAACATTTATTTAATTTTTTTTGAATTTCAAAATTTCCCTTTTGTTCCCCCTCATTAAAATGGTAAGTTGATATAGATTATAAATGTGCAATCATGTAAAAGATATTTTCATATTAATCATGTTATGAGAGAAGAAATAGACCAAAAGGAAAACATACACACACACACATACACATAAAATAAAGTGAAAATAGTATGCTTCAATCTGCATTTAGACAATATCAGTTCTTTCTCTGGATGTGGATGGCATTTTCCTTTATGAGCCCTTTGACGTTGTCTTGGATCTTTGCATTGCTGAGAAAAGCTATGGTACTTATAGTTGATCATTATACAATGTTTGCTGTCATTGGATACAATGTTCTGATTCTTCTCAATTCACTTTGCATAAGTTCAAGTATATCTTTCGAAGATACTGCTCATCTTTTAGCAAAACATAAAAAAGAACTAATAGACTACAGATTATGAAAATAAAGACTCAAGAAAAAATATCCTAAGAGCAATAGAAATTAAATAACATCACATCAAGGAAGGCAAGAAACAATCAAAAAGCTCACATGAAGATGAATGGTTTAGATTTTCCCCAAAAGACTTTTCTCTCTACACAATCAATTATATCCACATACTTTGTTCTTCATCTTTGAATAGATAGAAGTGGAAATTGGACATTGCAAACATGTCTTTTTAACCTGTTCCTTATGGTATCCATTAGAATCTATTTATCTGAAAAGGTATGTGAACTACATAAGTGTAATTTATGAAAAAGTTGGGGTGATTATGGATACATATAGGCTAAAATTCCAAATTTGTGATTATGCAAAAGAGAACAACAGAATTTTTTTTGGACAACATGAGCAACATCAAACCTTTGGAATTGTTAGACACAGGCTTCCTGTCTCTCAGAGGGGTTAGAACCACCCTATGTTTATTGATCTTTACATCTTGCGTAAGATTGTTGTTCAGTTGTTCATTTGGGTCTGACTCTTTGTGACACTGTGGACCAGAGCACACTAATACTGTCTTTAGTTTCTTTTTTTTTTTTCTTTTTTGTTTTTGTTTTATTTGTTTTGTTTTGCAAAGATACTGGAATGCCATTTCCTTCTCCATGGATTAAAGCAAGCAGGGCTAAATGACATATTTAGGGTCACACAGTTTAAGTATCTGAGGCCAGATTTGAAATCTGGTCTTCCTGACACCAGGCTCAGAACTCTATTCACTAAAGCACCCAATTCAGCTCTATATCACCTGAAACTAGAAATCCTTCATAGGCTCAGAGGTACGGTAGAAGAAATAACTTTGTGTGTATCATTTTCTTGCCAGAATTCATTCTGATTAGGATGGTGGTTCAAGTGCTGGGGATAGAGAATTTGGACTTGGAATAAATAAACCTAAGTTTGAATTTTGCCTCTGATATTCACCTGCTGTGTGATCCTGGTCTAGTCATGTAACTTCAATTTCCTCATCTGCAAAATGGGGATGATTATGGCACCAGCTCTCCCCTGGTTATTCTGTATATCAAATAAGAAATGTATACTACTTTTTAAAACCTTGAAGTAATATAGAAATGCTTATATTATTATTAATATTTATTAGTAAATAATGACACTTGAAGAAGATGTTAGGATCTTGGCAAGAATCAGGAAGCACAGAAATACCTAAGTCACCTCAAGAAGATTCATAGCTAAAGTGTTTTAATTATACATTGACAAGCATGTATTAATTTGGGCATAGATATTGAGAAACTTCTGGAGGTTTGAATCAATTGTAGAAAATTTTATTCATCTAAAATATCCCCATACTGAACCCTAATTTCATGTGAATTCAAAGTTGTGAGCCTAGGACAAAAGGCTTGCATCTCTGTCTGAGAGTCCAGAACATGAAAATAAAAACCAGATAAACAGAAGGATTCTGAATCCCATATCAGAAAAACTGCATGGGTTGGGTTTGGGCCAACCAGCAGATGGCCCAAATATAATCTCTCCCTGGTTGGCAGAATTGTGCCCATAAACTTATCTCTCCCAAAGTTTATTAAGACAGAAACAGAAAATGGTTAATAATTTGATTAACATAAATTTGTTTTTCATCTATTTCATTATTTAATGAAATGACGGAATATTAATTGTGTTCTCGGAGAAAAAGAGCTTCTAGTAGATGACTCTTAGAGAATGAAGAGTCCTATATATGATCCTCACTATTCCAACTCCCCATTGAAAAGGAAGTGAGAGAAGGGAAAAGCTATTCATTTTCTCACCTCAAGACCCCTATTCATCTTGGAGAGAATAAAGTGGAAAAATATTGTTCTTTGTGAAACTTCTTACTTCCCTCCTAAATGAAAAAAGATTCAGAAGGCCTGTATTCAAAAACTTTCTTTTGCCTTGATATTTTTTGAGCTTAGAGAAATCATTTTACTTTCTTGGATTACAAAATGAGAGGTTTGAGCTAGAGGACTTCTGAGGTCCCTTTTTTTCTTTCTCATGAATTAGATCATAGGAATTAACTGGGGAGGGGGGGGGAGCAGATCAAGGAAACCAAATCTTTCATTTAATTGAAGGCCAGAGTAAAGTCATTTGTTTGTGTTCAGAGGATAGTAAGTCAATTGTAATTTGAATCCATTTCTTCTGACTCCAAATCTCATATCCTTTCATGTCAAACTGATCAAAAACACTGATTATCTTTGTACCAATCAATCCTTAAAATATGTTTTCTTCAATTGGCACTTAAGAGATAAATTGCCATTTATCTCTTTAAAAATTCATCTTTTGGGGGCACCTAAAAGGGCAGTGGATAGATTACCAGCCCTGAAATCATGAGGACCTGAGTTCAAATCTGACCTCAGACACTTAACACTTCCTAGCTGTGTGACCCTAGGCAAGTCACTTAACCCTGATTGCCTCAAGGGAAAAAAATTCATCTTTTTATAGCATAGAGGATAGAGTGTCTGGCTGCATTCAGAAAACTGTTAAGTTTTCTCTCATGCTTACTAGCTATGTAACTCTGGCTAATTCACTTCACACCCCTAACCCTCAATTTATAGATCTATGAAAAGAAAATAATACATCTTATCTTACAGCACAGATATCAGGATCAATGGATGTAATGTATGTAAAGGGCTTTGCAAAAAGTTAAAGCATTTTGTATTTGCTTGCTCCTAAACTAAATACATTTTTCATTGATTTTCCCTATGCCCCTGTATTTAATGATTTTATGTATAATTCTTACTAATATTATTATTATCATTCTTCTTCTTTTCTTCTTTATTCCCTCCTCTTTCTCTTCCCAATCCTCTTCCAGGAACTTAAAAGGAAAGCAAGGATAGTGTCTAATGTTAGTTCCTAGCAAATTGTCTCCATAAAAAGTAGATAAAAGTAGTGGATATATTTGTTGGGTAGTATCTTCCAGTGAAAATGAATGACAATCTTCAGGACAAATGTCCTAACACCTTTTGTTTTTCCATTAGCAAGTTGAATTTTATTTTCTTGGTTGTTGGACAGGTTTCACATAGTGGGAATTTGTACCTTCCTATTCTAAATAACCTTACTTATCCTGTATACATTGCAAATTTGCTCAAAACTATGGGGTGACCTCTAGTGACATGTCTGACCAAAGACAGCAAAAATAAAAATATCATCAAAGGTAGGGCAACAAGGGGAAACAACCTAATTAACAATGTTTTCTCCTTTGATTTTCTTGAGGTGTTTATGAAAAAGAAATCTATACAGAAACCCAAAAAATTTCACTTGTGGTTAAGAGATCGTAAATTTGCCAGGAAAGTTGAATTTCTTTAAAAAACAGTACTGAAAGAAAGTATTGAATTGGGAGCCAAAGATGCTATATTCGATCTTGCTTTTATATCCTTGGTCATTGAATTCAGGATTCATCTTCTTTTTTTGAAAAATGAGAGGATTGAACTAAATAGTGCTTTCCTAGCCCTCAATTTGATAATTCAAAGGCCTCTAAAATCTCATCTAAAATTATTCTCTATGACTTGAGACTTGAACCTACACCTGCTGACTAAATTCATCATATTTTCTGCAGCATCACATTGTTTCTCCAAGCATGACCATGATTGAGTATACCTTCATCTCCATGAGTACCAAATGATATTCTTATTAAGTTCTTTAGGAAATTCCCTTCAGTCAGTTGTGGGAGTTTTGAGAACTACTAAAGAATAAGTAATGAGAAAGTACATAAATACTTAGATCACTTGTGTTTCCATCAGTCACTCACTGCTACGGAACTTTCAGTTAACTGTAGGCGTCCAATGTTATTATGAGGGTGATACAAGTTAAAGAAGGAAGAAAGCTCATTTGTCTATTGAGCCTTAGTTCCTGTATGTATGCAGTGGTTGAGGACTAGATAGTTGTTGGGGAAAGGGAGGGAGAAATTCAAAATAGGGAAGGAGATAACAAATCAAAAAACAGAACAAGATGTTTGAAAATAAATTTGCTATTGTTACATTTTGGTTTTACACCATTTACATTTTCTCTCAACCCTTCCTCCTACTCACTCCCATGAGACAATCCCTTATAATTAAGAAAAATTTTCAATAAAATTAAACAACAAACTGAAAAAGTTTGACGTTATTATTTAGTTTAGTTTTTTTTTTTATTCCAATGGACTACCACTTCTGCAAAATAGTAGCTGGAGATGTTGTTTCACCTCATTCTTTGGGTCTGAACTTAGTTACTAGAATTTCATAATATTCAGTTTTAGTAGTTTTGTTTTTTCTTCTTTTCATTTACATTGTTGAGGTCATTTTGCATATTTCTTTGATCTACTGACTTTATTTTGGATCAGGTCATTTACATCTTTCCATCTTTCTCTGTTTTTTCATATTCATTACTTCTTGTAGTCCATACTGCATTCATGTTCAATAACTTATTTAACATGGTGTGCTGGGCAGCTAGATGACACAGTGAATAGTGTTCTGGACCTGAAATCAGATTCATTTTCCATAATTAAAATCTGGCCTCAGACATTTAACTAGCTGTGTGACACTGGACAAGTCATTTTATCCTGTTTGTCTCAGTTTCCTCATCCATAAAATGAATTAGAGAAGGAAAAGGCAAACCATAGCATTATCTTTGCCAAGAAAACCCCTAATGAGATCATGGAGAGTTAATTGGACATGACGAAAATAGCTATCAACAGAATCTGGAGTAAGAAGAGATTAAGGTTTGAATCCTGGTTGTAGATTGTACTAATTATTTTTCTTGATAAAGGTATTGGAGTGGTTAGCCATTTCCTTCTCCAGCATAGTAAGGCAAATAGAATAAATGACTTGCCCAGGATCACACATCTAGTAGGTGTTTAAGGTTGAATTTGAATTCATCTCTTCCTGACTCTGAGGTCTTGTGTGAGGTCTTAGTTGCCTCCAGATATCACTTGCCTTCAAATATCACTTCCTAGCTGTGTCATTTATTCTTCCTCAGCTTCCTCATGTAAAATGGAGATAATAAATACCTATAGTATCCACTTCTCAGAATTGTAAGACTCAAATGTGATCATTTGAAGAAAGCTCTTAGTGCTATATGAGCATCTGTGACTATTCTTACATGGTATAGTTGATTTTGGGATATTGAAATAATTTTGAGTTTTGGTTCGATAACATTTAATTAAAATGAACATGGCTCTCAGACTATTCAAGGGATCGATTTAGTCTCACAACATGGACGTATCTGTGGATCATATTCTTACTGAAATGAGTTATTCCTTTTCCTCATTTTAATTTTATTTTAAATGTTAACCTTAAAGTTCAAAAATAATAAAATCTTGTTAATGTCAAGCAAGGTGAAGGCAGATAGTTTAAATTGATCTTGCATTACTATTTTTGTTCCTTCCCTAGTTTGGGTAATTTTTCACTTGATTGTCACATAGCAACAGAAATAACAGGTTTTATAATGTTGGCAACAACAGAATTCATATAGCAACAAGCCTGTCCTTCTCAAATATCACTGTACATCTGGGTCAGTCTCTTGGTCATAGAAGCAACAAACCTGCAGCTAACTGGCCTCAACTGACCCATTCATTTGTTTAACAAACACATTAAATACTTATTAGTTAATTAAGTTTTTTCTTCTGTAAAATAAGGGGAATGGACTAGGTATTGTTATAGAGTTCCTTTCTACTCTAAATTCTATGATCCTGTGATATCATAAATGCTGACCTCTTGGTTTAGAGATAGGCAAATAGAGACTTTGGACAGAAAATGTGACATACCCAGGATCAATTTCAACATTTATCATCAATTCCAGAGATGACCCTAGAGGTTTTTGTGGAATGTGAAGTGAGACTTGGACTTATGATGCGATCAATGTGGAGAACTTTGATTGTCCAATCTTATACTAATGTATATTAACAACATATCTAGAATAAACACACAGTCTTTTCTGGTATTTTTCTATAATTTGGAATTCTTCAATTAACAAAATATGCTAAGGATGCAATATAAAAACATTTAATTTTCATTTGTCTGTGATGTCTGTTATTTCCCAAAATCTCCAACATTGTTTTTAAGAAAAGAAGGAAATATAAAATCTATGGCTATTTGAAACAATTCTCATCAAAAGGAAAATGGGGACCTCTTTTGGCAAGTAAAAAGAGTTACACACAATTTTTGCCCTTATGCGAAAGCTGTCTATGTACCTGCTCTGGGGATACTGTGGATGACTTTTTGATCTTATGAGAAATGAAGCAGAGAGGTCTGCTTTATTGAAAGTTTGAAGTTAGAAAAATGTAACTAATTTGGATTAAAATATTATTAGATTTATAGTTTCTCCTTCTAAATACCTGTTTTTAAAAATTGTGGGGGAATTCCCATACACAAATAAATTATTTTTGCATAGTCCTTTACAATTCATAGACTTTAACCCATCTATGGCTTAGGAGATAGTTCCTAAATTTTTGCTTAATTTCCTCACTGATTTGCTCAGAGTGACACAGTTAGGAAGTGATATTTGAAGGCAAGTGATATCTGGAGGCAACTAAGACCTCACACAAGACCTCAGAGTCAGGAAGAGATAAATCAAATTCAGCCTTAAACACCTACTAGATATGTGATCCTGGGTAAGTCATTTATTCTATTTGCCTTAATATGCTGGAGAAGGAAATGGCCAACCACTCCAATACCTTTACCAAGAAAACCCCATGAATGGCATGGCAAGTTGGAGAAGACTAAAAAATCAAACAACAACAAAAATAGATATTTGAAACCAGAGTTTTCCGATTCCAAGCTTCACCTTCTCTCTGTTATGTCCCTGACTCTTCTGTTTCTTGCATTTATGTTTCCTTTCATATTTATTTCTTAATTTATAATTAAGAATTATTATTAAGAATAATAAGAAATAAAATATCCTTATTTCTTAAACTGACCAGAGCTCATAAGTTGACTTTCCAAAAGCTCTATCACAAGATCATAAAATAATAGCTGGAAGAGACCCCAGAGGCTCTTCCATCAAGATAGTAGCTTCCTGGCTCTGCAACATATAATCAACACTGTGATCTTCTCTCCCTGGAGTATCCCTTCAGCAGCTCCTTTTAACCTTGGAGAGCTTTGTGGAGGAGCCCAAGGCAGCTCATCTTCATTTTCTTCCTGTATCTGGTCTTCTTAGGGCAGCTAAGTGGTTTATATGGACAAAATACTGGGCCCGGAGCAAGGAACACTCACCTTAGTGAGTTCAAATTTGACCTCAGACACTACTTACTAGCTGTGTGACTCTAGGCAAGTCAGTGAGTCCTGTTTGCTTTAGTTTCCTCCTCTATTAAATGATTTGAAGAAGAAAATGGCAAACCTCTCCAGTTTCTCTCCTGAGAAAACCCCAAAATAGGGCCATGAAGAGTTAGATACAATTGCAAAACAACTAAACAAAAACAACAAATCTGGACTTCACTTCTGGACTTCAAAACCAGGTCTACAAGCCAATTACTTTCATTTTCCTCCCATCTTTTTTTAGATCACTTTTGTGTTTCCCACTCTAGAATGAGAACTGCTTGAGGGCAGAGATTTTTTTCCCCCCTTTTACTTGAATTTGTGTCTCTAGTGTCTAGTAATGTTGCAGGGCATAGTGTGAATCCTTCCCTCCCTCCCTCCCTCCCTCCCTCCCTCCGTCTCTCTCTCTTTTTCCCTCCCTCCCTTTTTATGGAAAAGTTTAACATTCCAGTAATAATATATAAAATACCTTGTGTGATGTTTCTTTTTCTTCTCTCTCTATATTTTCACACTTGGTGATCTCATTATTTTCCATGAGTTCAGTGGTCATTTCAATGCAGATGCCTCTAAACACTATAGACTCAAACCTGGATTTTCTTTACTGAGCTTTAGTCCTAGATCTTGACTACCTTTTGGAATCTCAACTAGATCCCTTAATTATCTCAAATTCAACAGTTCCAAAAAACAGAACCTTAATTATGTTTCTCTTTAATCTCTTCTTCTTTCCAACCTCCCTTTTGCTGGACACCATCATTTTTCTTCCCTCCCCTCCTCCCCAGTATGTCCTGTATATATCTTCTTTTTACTCACATGGTCATCACTTTATTTCACTCACTAATTATGTCTCACCTCAACTAATGCAATAAGTATCTTGTTGGCTTCTCTGCTTCAAGTTTCTCCCCATTTTAATCCTTCCTCCACTCTGAAATCTAAACTGGTATTCTTTATTATTATTCTTTTTTTTTATTTAACAAACCTATGTTTATGTATTCATAGAGCATACTTCCTCTTTCAAAAAAGGTTGTGACCCTGAGCAAGTTATATAACCTCTCAATTTCCCAGAGATGAACAAAAGTATAAGCTTTTATAAAACTACAAAATCATAAATTGCAAAGAATATCAATTAATATTTTAAAGTAAATCAATTTCCATTGTTAAATGAAGATCACAGTCAGAAACTTTAGAGATGGTCAGATAATGTAATAGAATAATTTTATTATTGTCCAGATGAAAGAATTGAGGTTACTGAGGTTAAGCAAATAGGAGTTTGGGAAACAGATCACAAGCATGATAGGGAAAATATGTGTTGTGGTTATGGGAGATTTATCTAGACATCAGCTAGAGATGATCCTCCAAAATGTGGGCTATTTAATCTCATCTTGGGTCACCAAGAGTAAGGAATTAATTGATAAAGTAAAATCCTGCCAAGAATATTCTTAGGCCAGAATCTTTGGATTCATTTTCAATTCTTTCTTTTCACTAACATCCCCTCTATGGCCAATTGCCATGTTAATTCTTCCTCCAGAATACCTCTAGATTTTTATCACTCATATGTAGTCACATTTCTACATCCTACACACATTTCTAATCCTTCCTTACCTCTGCCCTTTTGAAGTCTTTCTCTTCAAGGACTATTGGAATGACATTTTTGATCTCTTCCCATCCTCCAACTGAAAGTAATGTCTGTTTATTGGGATTGTTATTTTGCTCCTACAGCTTCTTGCTTGCATCTTTCTATAGTGAGATGCTGGTCAATGACAGCCCAAACCTTAGGAGCATGCACAGTACGTTCTCCCTAATGTAATCATTCATAGAGAAGATGAGTGAGTCTGCATTCAGGGTATTCTCACCCCTTTCTCCTCCCAGCATTTTCCATTTTTATTTGATATCTCTTTTATGTCAGGGATTAGTATCATTTTAGCTCCTCATAGATTGATAGGTAATAACAATTAGCTCTTACAAAAGAATATTTACTGAGTAGATAGAAGAACAATACAAGTTCAAACATATGCCTCTTTACTCCTTGAATTTGGGTTATATTCTCTTTTTTATGCCTTTGTTCCTAGGGAGACAAGGCATAACTTTAAAGCATCTGCTAGAAAACTCTATCAAATGTGGCATTGGCCAATGGACTGAGTCTATTACTTCCAGGACATAGTGGCTCAGCTACCTTTGATTTAATGCTGGGCTGAGTCCTATGGGCCATTTATTGATTGGCTCCACAATAATTTAGGCTGCTGGCAAATTCTGGTATGGACTCCTTAATCTTTTTAACAAAGAAAAAAAAAAGATTCAAAGAGAAGGCTATCTCTTCCGAGACATAGGTTTGTGCTTATAGGATGGCCATTCAGGAGACGAGAACCTTTCTATAAGCTCAGAGAGTCATCTTTAAACTTCATGGCTATCAGGAAAGAGAGAGAATTTCTTCACTGGAACTTTTTTTGTATATACTTTCAGTTCTGACTCAGCAGTCAATCATAAACCAATTCTATTTCATTTTACAATAAAGAGGTTAAAAGAGTTATAGAATCTGAGAAGATATTATGAAATAGAGAGATGTGACCCTTTATCACACATATCCACAAGCAGACTCCATCTGTTTCCATGGCAAGGATTGCATCAGTCAGAATGTAAGGAGTGGTCTCCAGGCCAGTCTCTGTTACATACCATTTTTGTTTTTCTATGCATTTATAAGTGTGATTGGGAAAGAGCAAGTCTATGCTTGTGTACTAAGCAATAAACACTAGCTTTTCTAGTTAGACACTACATTTCCCATGAGACCCCAGAATTCAAGAGTCAGATTTGTTACCAGAGATCAAATGTGTAGTAAGATATCATGATAAAGAGGTGGGGGAGGAAGAAATAGGAAACAAATAACAGAAGAAATGGCAATGATCCAAATCATGGAGCCAATCAGGGGTAGAAACACAGGATGGTTAAAAGATTGAGTTGGTCACTGAAGAGAATGTGAGCCAGCAAATTATGGAAAAATGTCCTTTTGTGTAGAAGTTATTAAGAAATCAAGCCAGGTGCAGAGTGACAACTGTGATCTATGAGAACAAGCTCATGAAAGTCGACTATCAATCAGATGTTGACTCATAGGGCATGCAATTGGCTTCCATTCAGAAATGCCTAAAGCCATAGAAAGTATTCCTTCTTTCCCTCATTTTGCAGGTGAGAACCTGGAGGGAAGAAAGATTATATAACTTCTTTCCCAGGCTGTAATGGAAAAGAGAAGAATGGCACTCATTTGAGGAACAGATTTAAGAATATTTTTGTTTCTACTCCAATTAAATATTTCCATTGGTTCTGTATTATTATATGTCCAAATTTATTTTGGCATGGTTATGACTGAAAAACTAGATCTGAATTGACTTTAACAGTTCCCAACCTCTGATTAAATGGAAGGAAGCACAATGAGCCAGAACAGGTGATTTGCCAGGAAAAAAAAATCCCTCACAAATATGAACTAACTTCGATGAGAGGATAGTGATATCTGACATATTGATTATTATCATTTTGTGAACACTTTCTCATTAATGTGTGTGTTTTTGATGGCAAAGTCTATCTCTCTCTCTCAATCTGTATTTAATATTTGTATTCTAGCATCATGCTAGCATCATGTTTAGTGCATGTCCATAACAAATGGTCATTATTCAATTATATATATATATATTTTGTTTCTTGCACACAGGAATTTTGTCTTTACTATTTAAACATATCCCCTCATAGAGGTACCAGGAATGCATCCCTTTGCAGTGTTGATTTTCTAGGGAATGCTTCTCAGTTGATGACATCCAAAAACATAACTGATAGTAAAAAAGAATTGATAACAGTTCATCAAGATAGTATTACCACTGCTAGTTTATTAGACAGGAAACTGACCTGAAGAGAGTCAGAGGAAAAATTTTCTTCCCTCATTAGTAAGTATCTAATTTTCTATTTATTTCAAATTATAAGATCAACTGATAAAAAATCCAAATTTCAAGAAGTGCTAATATTTGTTCATAGCCCTCCTGCTTGCCCCCAAATGGTCAACCACTTGGATCCAGAGAAGTACGCAGAATGATTCATATTTTTCCCCCCAGAGCTCTTTAAAGTAGGACGACATAGGAATAATAGGAAGAAAGGAAAAAATAGGAGAAGCCTCTATGTTCAAGAGCACTGTTAGAAACAAGGCAATATAAAAAATAGTTGTTGTGTCTTTATGAGTAAGATATTGTGTTAGACATTAGATAGAGATACAAAGATAAGAAACAAAATGGTCGATTCCCTCAAAGAGCTTACATTTTGCAGGTGGAATACAAAATGTACAGAGATAAGAAAACACAACTCTATGCACATTGAATGATTTTGAGTGACTAAGTCATTTTAGCCATTATAAATATCCAAATTAAAAATAAAAGATATATGAAGAGAGATGCTATATGCATTCAGAGAAAGAGCTGATAAATAAAAGTATGTATAGAATAATTTTATACCCACACATATACATATATATGTGCATGTATGTATGTATTTGTGTCTAATGGTAGCCATCTCTAAGGTGGAGGGAGAGAGAACAAAAGGAAAAAAGCAGTTTACATGATCACCTTGTTGGAGCTAATAGCAAGTTGTACATGATAAATTTGAAGTTTCATGGACAATAATTTTTTTTACTGTACTGTGTCATGGAAATATTAATTTTGTTCTATGAATTGAAAACAAAACAATTAAAAGAATAACAACAATGGAACTTGGAGGATAGAGAATACTAATAAATGGAAGTGATTAGAAAATCCTTATGTAGAAAATTGCCTCCTGTAGTGGACTTTAAAAAAGAAACTAGGGAATCACTGAGGCAGAGGGAGAATATTCTAAACATGGGGGGAGAGCCTGGGCAAAGATATATAGAATCAAAACAGGAAATGTCAAGTATAGAGAAAGACTGAATAAACAGGTTTGGAATAGAGAGTATATGAAAAGGAGTAACATGAAATACAATTAAGTCCCAAATAGTGCAAATAAGCAGTCCTGTGAAATGGCTGCATTATTTAAATTCACACTGCATATTTCCATTGGGTTAATTACCTAATTATAACCTTATGTAATTTTAACTTTTAAAATGTGTTGAATTTAAGAAAAAAGATGCTTGCACATGAAATTGTCTCTTATGTACAACTTGCTATTCTTCAAAAATATAAAGAAAATTTAGAGAATGTGGAAAATATCATTTGAGACTTATAGATGGATGAACAGTATCAATAAGCAAGAGATAGAGAGTATTGTGAGGTATAAAATGGATAATTTTGGTTACATTAGATCAAAAAAATTTTATACAAATAAAACAAATGTAACCAATATCAGAAGGAAAGCAGAAAATGAGGGAAATTTGTATAGATAGTTTAAATATAACTTTGAATAGTGCTAATTTGAATATAGTCAGTTCTGCTCTAACCTATGTTAAAAAAAAACAGTGAATTTGTCCCAACTCAAGTATAACATGGATTTTGAGTTTTCTCTTCACTATTTTCTTTTTCCTCCATGTTCTCTGAACTCTGAAATTAACGCATACTATATTTCATCAGCTGATTAGTGCCACAATTCAATGGAAGAACTATCAATGCATTGGTTTCATTTTGATAAATTCTTGGATTATAGATTTTTCTTTTTTCTTTTAACATTATCACCCTAATATTCTCTACTACCTTCATACTTTCTGAGCATTGTAACCTGTTATCTTCCCTTCTCCCAGTTCTTCCTCTTTTCAGCAAACTTTTATTTGATAGGGCTTTATCTAGATCATTTCTAAGGTTCAACCCTGAATCTTAAGAATCTTTGTGCCTTCAAAGGATATGAACAGACAATTTTCAGATGATGAAATTAAAACTATATCCACTCATATGAAAGTATTCCAAATCACTATTGATCAGAGAAATGCAAATTAAGACAACTCTGAGATACCACTACACACCTGTCAGATTGGCTAAGATGACAGGAACAAATAACGATGAATGTTGGAGGGGCTGTGGGAAGACTGGGACACTGATGCATTGTTGGTGGAGTTGTGAAATAATCCAACCATTCTGGAGAGCAATCTGGAATTATGCCCAAAAAAGTTATCAAAATGTGCATACCCTTTGATCCAGCAGTGCTACTATGCAAGGAAATACTAAAGAAGGGAAAGGGACCTGTATGTGCCAAAATGTTTGTGGCAGCTCTTTTCGTAGTGGCTAGAAACTGGAAGATGAATGGATGTCCATCAATTGGAGAATTGTTGGGTAAATTATGGCTTATGAAGGTTATGGAATATTATTGTTCTGTAAGAAATGACCAACAGGAGGAATACAGAGAGGCCTGGAGAGACTTATATCAACTGATGCTGAGTGAAACGAGCAGAACTAGGGGATCATTATACACTTCAACAATGATACTGTATGAGGATGTATTCTGATGGAAGTGGACATAGAGAAGAGCTAATCCAATTCCAATTGATCAATGATGGACAGAATCAGCTAATCCAGAAAAGGAACACTGGGAAATGAGTATAAACTGAGCATTGTTTTTTTTTTTGTTTGTTTGTTTGTTTTTGTGGGTTTTTTTTTTTTGTTTTGTTTCTCTTCCTAGATTATTTTTACCTTCTGAATACAATCCTTTCTTTGCAACAATAACAACAAAATTCAGTTCTGCACATATATATTGTACCTAGGATATACTATAAGATATTTAATATTTATGGGAATGCCTGACATCTAGGGGAGGGGATTGGAGGGAAGGAGGGGAAAAACTCGGAACAAGGGATAATGTTGTAAAAAAAATTTACCTATGCATATGTACTGTCAAAGAAAATGTTATAATTATAAAAATTAATAAAAAAGAAAAAAAAAGAATCTTCGTGCCTAAATGAATACAGGAAGGTAATATTGACATAAGGAGAAAGTTAGTTTGAAGTTTAAAGAAACTAGTTTTTACATTTTTGCTTTAAAGTCTCTTAGAAAATGAGAAATTGGGAAAATATCCAAACTCCCAAGTTATTTTTCTGTTGACTTGGTTGATTGACTTGCTAAAACAGGGAAGGACTAGAGAGAAATTTTCTTTTGTAGCACACATAGCTGAACTAGGGAATGGACTGTATTTCCCTAAATGCTTGCTCTAAAGTACAATAATCCTCTGGAAAATGTCCCAAATACTCCATTTTTTTTTCCATGAGATTTTGTGCCTGTTTACATCATAGTGAGACTGTGTAGCAAGACTAGAGGGAAAGGCAGAAGCCAGTGTGTGGAGACTGAATAGAGGGTCTCATTGTTGGTTTTCAGGATGCCAGGAGTTCCAATGTACTCCAGAGACCCCAAGGAACAAGAAGAGATGGCTGGCAAGGTCAGAGAAATGGGCTGGAACTTATTTTTCTTTAAATTTTCACTCCTTCTCTGAATTTCATTATTACTATAAAGAGTACCACCATTCTTCCAGTGCCTCAGGTTTGAAACCTACAAATCATCCATGACTCCTCATTCACTCTCATCCCTCATATTCAATCTGTTGCCAAGACTAGTCTTTTTCCCCTTTTCGTCATCTCTTGAATACATCCCTTTTTCCCTTTGATATTAGAGCAGAGTCCCATCATCTCACTCTTGGATGATTTTTCAGGGTAGCTTGCTGGTGGGTCCATCTCTAATCCATCCTCCATTCACTCATCAGTGATTTTTCTAAAGAACGGGTCTGATCATACTAATCCTTCCTCCCCCTACTCCAAAATCAGTAATCTCTGGTGACTTCCTTAATTTTTGTTTGTTCAGTTTCATTATCTCTAAAATGGGAATAGAAACAATACCTTTCTTGCAGGGTTATTTGAGGATCAAATGAAATAATAATTATGAAGTGCTCAGCACAAAACTCTATGGATTGAGCCAGTGCTAACCAGCAGATGACCCTTAGTTAACTGAATTATGCCCATCAACTTATTTCTTTTAAAGTGCTTTTTGTTATGACTTTAAGAGTTTAATGCAAATTTTCTCCTCTTACCAAATGCTATTTATTTTAATTGAATGAAAAAGCAGTTGAATCCTGTCCTATGAGAAAAAGTTTCCTTTAGACATCTCATTGAGGATGGGGAAGGCTTAAAGTCGTTCTTATTCTTCTAATCTATTGCTGCAAGAGAAATGAAAGGAGGAAAAATTATGTCTGGTTTCCTAGTCTGGGTATTCTCATCAGCATTGAGAAAATAAAAAATATCACTTAATTTTCTAGTGCCCTAAGCAACTATATTCTCTAGGGAAATCACAGGTTCTGTCAAAAAAGAATTATTTTGTTTTTCAGGGAACTCTTATGTCTTATTCTGTAAATTGAAATTGACCTCCATGATCATGTCAGCCAAGCCAACCAAATGGAAGCAGCAAATAGGGCACTTTGAAGGAGACCCAGAGAGTAGCATGTACTAAGCAAAGTAAATCACCACCATCACTTTGACCTCCATCTCCTCTCAGGTCCTGATGGAGAATAGTCTAGGAACCTGAGTCCAAACACCATCCTTCCAAAACACTTTTTAGTTCAGAGTTCTGCCATCATTGAGAGGAAAGATCGTTATGGAGATTGTCACCACTAGCAACCGTTACCTCCTCATCCACAACAACTGCTTAACAACTGCCATCCTCAGATTGCAATTCCAGGGATTGTTATACTGTAGGACTCTGACTGTCATTTTCCTGTTTCATGATTGTGGGGTACAACACTGCATTGCCAAAATCTTTAACATTATCTACATCATATTTTTATTGATTTTCATAATCACCTCCTAGTGAAATTTTAATCTCGTTCTGGTCATACACAGGCGCTGCAATACAGCCAGTGGACAACGTGTTTGAACCTTTTGTTTTTTATCAGAGAAATCATGGATCCAGGATTAATCCCTACTGGTGACATGCCTTTGAAACCTACCCAAAAGTGGATTTTTAAGCTAGTTAGGAGAGAAGGTAGATTAATGGGAGAAGATTTTGTGCAGGCAGGGTATCGTAGCACCCCCTCAGATCATACAGCAATACTTATTCAGTCCTTCAGTCTCATAAAAATTAATCCTAAGAAAAGTGTGAGAGACCTGATTTCTTCCCCACCCCAGAGCTCTACGAATGTCTACATTGTTCTAGGGAGTCACATTAAGAACTCACGGTAGCTGAACTGTGTGTATTTCTCTGACATACAACAGCACAGCTAGCAAGGTTGTGCTCTCAGCAAAAATTTTTCAAAAGGTCCCTTTACACTTTATTAATTGCAAAACCAGATCTCTAGCTCCAGTCTAAGGCAGGGATTACTCGGCCAATATTTACCTTCTGCAAAGAGGAAAAGGTGACTTTTATGTTTTCTTCTCAAAGAGTAGAACTTGGAGAAAAGGTACTTATTATTTGGATTTCATCAGTGTGGCTAATCTAGTCACTGACACTTTTTTTTTTTTTTTTAACAGCCCCTGTATAGCTCCCCTTCATGCAAGATCTTTCTGTGTTTCTATAAACCCTCTTTTAGTCCCCCCTTTTGGCCTAGCCTCCCTTTCACAAGCTGACTGTGTACTAACTCTGTCCTCTTCTCCTGACTGACAACCACTCAGCACGGTGACCCTTTCTGGAGTCTTCCATGCCAGAAACTTCCATCTCCTGTGAAAACTTGTTGATCATGTCTCCTTGGCTAAGACATCACAAGTGGAAAATAAATAAGAAAAGTCCTTCTTCAGCACACAATGCTTGGTTCTCTTCAACTTTGCAAGATGGAGATCATGGAGTTATATGGAGTTATGATGGGAGAGGAAAGATATTAATATTAAATGCATGCAACAAGTTCTGGTGGGTTTCTTTTCTTAGGACTATCATGGACTCTCTTCTTGGTCTGAAAACCATCATATCTCTTCAAAACATCCTGGAAACATCCCAGGTTGTGTTCCTTCCTTGTAGGTATTAGCTGATGCACAGTTTGCGGTAGGGGGGGATTTGCCTTAGTTTTGGAGGTGATAGTTACTACCTCAGTTTGAGGTAAGATATGGAGGCTGGTCTAGTATTCTTTTCTTCTTGCTCCTGCCTCCCACTCCTTATTCCTAAACGTGAGTACATTCAAATACATAAATTTCCCTGTGAAATGCTGATGAAAGTACTGATTGCTTTTAGCCCTGACTTGCTCATCTAATGCTTCTGTGAATTCCTGCTTAAATTCCAGCAATAAGCCACCACCAAAGCAACTGAAGATCTTCCTCTTGTCCTTACTATACCCACCACAAGGAAGTAGATAGAATCATTTCCCTTGACTATTTTAAAATGATATCTGAATACATTTTGTTATCTTTTAGTTTCATATTACCTACATTTCCTATATTATCTTTCCTCTTCCGTATCCCTATGAATCATCCCTTTAACAAAGAATGAGTCAATGCTGAAAAATTACCCATGCATATATCTTGTAAATAAAAAGCTATAATAAAAAAGAAAAAAAAAACAAAGAATGAAAAGAGAAAAATATTCAGCAAAACTAACCAATATTTCAAAAAACTTTAATTTCTCTTCAGTGTTTATTCCCAGAATCCCTTATCTCCTCGAAAAAAGGAAGGAAGGCACTTTTTTGTTTCTCTTCTTTGAAACTGATTATAGTTATAATGTCATTGAATTCAGACTCAGTTGTCTTGTTTTTCTTGTTCTTTTTACTTATGTTATTATGGTTTCCCTGGTTCAGCTTTCTTTATTTTCTATCAGTTGATATGTCTTCCCATGTTTTTCTGTATTCATCTGATTGGTTTCTAACCAATATTTATTTTGTCAAATAAAGTAAGCAGCTACTTTGTTTCCAGTTCTTTGCTAATACAAAAAGGGCTACTGTGATTTTTTTTAGTATACTTGAGGCTTTTCTTTTTGTCATTGAATCAAGGCATATGGACATTGTAATAATTTTCTTTGCATAATTCAAAGTTGTTTTTATTGAATATTGTATCAGTTCGTAGCTTCATTAATCATGCATAAGGTACTCTTCTTTCTATAACTCCTCCAACACTGTCTATTCTCATATTTTGAAATTTTTGTCAATTCATAGCCTCAGAGATCTTACGGTTTGCATTTTCATTATTATTAGTGTTTTGAAGCGTATGATCCATCACTTTAAAAGCTCCTCTTATAATGCACAGATGATGAGAACATTCAATCATCATGAATACATTTTAAAAGAGTTTTGTGCTCAATCTTACATGATTCTGTTCTCTTAATAAATTCCATTGATAAATTAAGACTTCTGAATATGTTACAGACTTAGTGCTACAAAGGACAAGTCAAATACTTTGTGTCTAGAACATTATTTATTTCACAATCTAAGGAAACAGTGGGATTAAAATCTATATTTTCTACTTTCTAGGAGATTTTCAAATGAGCACTTTTTCTCTTTTTGAATTAAGATAATCACATAAATACAATATATAATATATATATATACATATATATATATATATACTTTAAAAAATGAACAGCTTTTTCCTATTTTCCCCATAGCATCAAAAGGAAACATGGTAGAGTTATAGCAGTATAGCAAAAATTACCAAAACTAGGGATTGTCTTCTATGCCAACAATATTCATCACAGGAGGGCTAACAGGTATTACCATCACATTTATTAAATGAAATATGTATATATTTTTAAAAAGCCTTTATCTACATGTAAATAAAATTAACAGGTATAAGCACAATTAATCAGAACTACTTTCAACTGGCACTCAAAAATGGTATGGTTCTTCTTCCTTCTTTACTCCATATTTTATTTCTTGTTTTGTTTCTTCTTAGTTTGAAAAGTCCATCCCCCCCACCTTCAGACTCTTTTTTCCCATCTATTATGGAATATTCCCTCTCTTTTTGGAAGTGTCTGAATCTACAATGTTATTTTAATACTTAATTTTTTCTTAAGTTTACTCATCTTGCTAAGCTTAGTTTCTGAACTGGGACTTTGGATCAGGCTCAGCTCTGCCCCATTTTGTGCTTTTGGTTAGCTTTGTTTAGACTCACTTTCAATCACTTAAGTTCTTGTGTTAAACCCAAGGAAGTTAAACCAGCTCTTCTCCCTTTCCCTGGTCTCCACCCCAGACCTTAAAGTTCAGAACTCTAGAGCTTTAGGGTCCTCTATGACATTCAGGACACAGGGTTAAGGACCTTCATTAGAGCCCTTAGCCCCAGAGTGTCTCCGTCTAAAAACTGTTACTGCATTGGTCACTGCTCATGACTGTTCCCTGCCAGTTTCAAGATACTTTCTGACCACCATACAGAATGTCTGGTCATTTGGGTGCTTCGTGGTGGAGTCCTTCACTCTTGATGCCTCTAGAAATCAGACCTTGTTGTCTACATGTGCATCTGGCTGATCACTGGTCACCCTAGGAGGCTATCCTATGCTGTTGCTGGCTTTGCTAACTATATTCTTTCGTGTTGCCTATGGGCTCCTACATAGTTGTTGATAAAACTCTAGGCTGAAGAAGATACTTACTGTAGAATTTTGATCATTATTCAGTCTGGGGGCAAATTCAAGGTTTTTACTGGATCAGGTGTTTAGTAAGTGGGCAATTGGCCTTCATCCAGGCTGAGTTAAAATTGTCACATTCTCTAAAATCTCTTTTATAGTAAATGAAGGAAGTCAAAATGATACTAAAGAATAGGATAGAAAGAGCAACCATATTACACCGAGTGTGCATCAAAGAGCTCTTAAGTTGGAGATAACATACTTTTGGAAATATTGATTGATCCAACTTCAAGAGAGTTGAAAGAAAGGAAACTATTAAACATATGGGTAAAATAGTATAAAATGAATAAAATAAAATAATATAAAATATTTTATATAAAATAAAATAAAAATTATTATTACTAGCATCAAAAAAAAGGAATTGAGAGGTGCGCTAGACCTATCAACCCATATGCCTATTTTCTCATCTTTACAAACATTTTTATATGTTGATCTATGAAAATATTATTGATATAGATAAAAATATGATAAGGGAACAAGCAGATTTTCACTACTTATAATTTGCAGAAGACTTTTTTTATACTCACATAATTGCACAAAAGATGCAATTTTGTGCACTGAAAGATGCACAAAATGTTGGGATATTACTAGGCTTCCTGTCTAGTGGCTGTGTAAAAGCATTTGTAGAACAAATTGGAAAAAGAGAAGCTGTCTTTTTAAAAAAGAGTCTCCTAACAGAGAATAGTCTACCTCTCAGACCTGTGGAGGAGGAAGGAATTTATGACCAGAGGAGAATTAGAGATCATTATTGATCACAAAATAGAAGATTTTGATTACATCAAACTAAAAAGTTTCTGTACAAACAATACTAATGCAAACAAGATTAGAAGGGAAGTAACAAATTGGGAAAATATTTTTAAAAGGAAAGGTTCTGACAAAGGTCTCATTTCCAAAATATATAGAGAACTGACCCTGATTTATAGGAAACCAAACCATTCTCCAATTGATAAATGGTCAAGGGATATGAACAGACAATTCTCAGATGATGAAATTGAAACTATTTCCATTCATATGAAAGTGTTCCAAATCACTACTGATCAGAGAAATGCAAATTAAGACAACTCTGAGATACCACTACACACCTGTCAGATTGGCTAAGATGACAGGAACAAATAATGATGAATGTTGGAGGGGATGTGGGAAAACTGGGACACTGATAAATTGTTGGTGGAGTTGTGAAAGAATCCAGCCATTCTGGAGAGCAATTTGGAACTATGCCCAAAAAGTTATCAAACTGTGCATACCCTTTGACCCAGCATTGCTGTTATTGGGATTATATCCCAAAGAAATACTAAAGAGCGGAAAGAAACATATATGTGCCAAAATGTTTGTGGCAGCTCTTTTTGTTGTAGCTAGAAACTGGAAGATGAATGGATGTCCATCAATTGGAGAATGGTTGGGTAAATTGTGGTATATGAAGGTTATGGAATATTATTGCTCGGTAAGAAATGACCAGCAGGAGGAATATAGAGAGGCTTGGAGAGACTTGAATCAACTGTTGCTGAGTGAAATGAACAGAACCAGAAGATCACTATACACTTCAACAACAATACTGTATGAGGATGTATTCTGATGGAAGTGGAAATCTTCAACATAAAGAAGAGCCAACTCACTTCCAGTTGATCAATGATGGACAGAAATAACTACACCCATAGAAGGAACACTGGGAAGCGAATGTAAATTGTTAGCACTACTGTCTATCTACCCAGGTTACTTATACCTTCGGAAGCTAATAATTAATGTGCAACAAGAAAATGGTATTTACACACATATATTGTATCTAGGTTATATTGTAACACATGTAAAATGTATGGGATTGCCTGTCATCGGGGGGAGGGAGTGGAAGGAGGGAGGGGATAATTTGGAAAAATGAATAAAAAAAAATTTTAAAAAAAGAGTCTCCTATGCACATGTTATTCTAATGCAAAATTCCTTAAGAGATTCAGGGATAATGGAGGGAACCAGGAACATAAAAAAATTCTGTAGTGTATTTTCAGCAGTGTTTTAAGCACAAGAAGGAGCATTAGTGACATTATCTCAATAATGTAGAATCAGAAAAGAAATTAGTTTGGCCACACAATGAGAGTGAGGGTCAACAGATGAACAGCTACAGTGGTGTCCTGGTTCCAATATAAAGTTACAACAAATAAATAATAAAATCCTGGAGAAAGGCCTTTAGAACATTGGATAGAACACAGAAACACATCAACATGGATCACACAGGATGAGAAAGTCCAGTTCTACATTTTCAGAAAATGTGCCCAAATCCACGTGATCCTGAATCTCTTGAGAACTGGACACTAAAGTGGATAATAATGAGAATCCTAAACTCTCAGAGCTGGAGAAGTTCATCTTGTTCAACCTATGAATGAGAGAGCACACATCCCCTCTAGCATTTCCAGCATGGTGTCCCACCCAGCTGCAGCCTGAAAACCTACAATCCCAGCATCTCTGGAGGTAGCCTCCCATTCCTCTTTTGGACAATTGGTAGGGATAGTTTTTTTCCTTATATAGCACCAAAGTTTGTTTCTCAGCAGCTTCCAACTACTTCTTCCTTCTGGGGCAAAGCAGAACAGAATCTAATTCCTCTTCCATTTGACAGCCTGTCAAATACTTGACAACAGCTATCAAGCCCTCCCCATAAGTCTCCCCTCCTCTGGGCTAAACATCCTTAGTTCCTGCAAACAATCCTTGTGTGGTATAATTTCCATTCTTACCATCCCAGCCACCCTCAACTGCACACGTCCCGGCTTGTCAATGTCACCCTTGGACCTGAGCACAATATAATTACATATTGCATTATTAAATGTATAAATTGTACTTACTAATGCAATTAATTGGATTGACAAAA
The DNA here is from genome assembly GCF_048593235.1 of Sminthopsis crassicaudata. Taxonomy (NCBI): domain Eukaryota; kingdom Metazoa; phylum Chordata; class Mammalia; order Dasyuromorphia; family Dasyuridae; genus Sminthopsis; species Sminthopsis crassicaudata. The sequence continues at coordinate 71,957,937 of NC_133622.1, forward strand.
TAATGTGTGACATTAATGTATACATTGCATTGTATATACATAATATATGCACACATAGGTATGTATAATTTACATGTGCATATATATGTATATGAATATATGTATGAGTATATAAGTGTTCGTGCACATATAGGCACAAATACTATATATGTACAACATATGAATATTTATACAATATATCAACATTTATATGGACATACTCCTATATATGTAAATTTGGTATTATTATTTTTTAAGAAACCAGGTGGCTTTTTTTTTTTTTAATGGTAAAATACAACAAAAGCTCTAAGATAGTTCTTACTCTTGGGCACGGGACAAACATTTAAAAACATAAAATGGCACAGGAAAAGAAAAATCTCCCTTTTCTTCCAAGACATAGCAGCATTAGTGTTCCCTCATTCACAGCTATGGACTTGCAGTCACATTTGACAGCTAGTTTCCCAGGCAACGTTCCAGTCACAGTCTCTGTGTGGCAAGAGATGGTTTCATTACTTCACACTCCAGGACCTCCCTCTTTCTCAATCTCTCTTTCTTTCTCTGTCTCTCTGTCTCTGTCTCTGTCTCTGTCTCTCTCTCTCTCTCTCTCTCTCTCTCTCTCTCTCTCTCTCTCTCTCTCTCTCTCTCTGTCTTTCTCCCTCCCTCCTTCTCTCCCCTCCCCCTCTTTTCTCTAGGTCATGCCAGCTTCAAAACTTTGTATAACCAACTCAGTATCAATAACCATATCTCAACTCTTTTTGTAAAAGTAGTTGGTGGCTTCCTAGGCTTCCTTCTACAACTCCAGCTGCTCTTTTAGGGTCTTTGTATCCAATTAATTTCCTGCTCTTCTCTCCCCTTTCCAAGTTCTTCCCTGAGGCAGAGGGGGGGAGAGAGGGAGGGAGGGAGGAAGAAAAGGAGGGAAGGAAAGACAGAGGGAGGAAGGAAAGAGGAAAGGAGAGGAGAGGAGAAGAGAGGAGAAGAGAGGAGGGGACAGAAGAGGGAAAGAAGAGGGAGAGGGGAGGAGAAAAAGGGAGGGAGGGAGCAGAGAGACAGAGACACACACACAGAGAAACAGGGGGAGAGAGGGATAAGGAGAGGAGGGGGAGAGAGAGAGAGAAAGAGAGAGAGAGAGAGAGAGAGAGAGAGAGAGAGAGAGAGAGACAGAAAGAGAGAGAGACAGAGAGAGAGAGAGACAGAGAAAGACAGAGAGACAAAAGAGACAGAAGAGACAGAGAGATATAGAGATGAAAGAGAGAAGAGAGATATCCCAGAGGAATGCAGATGCAAGAATCTCATTTTTGTGCAGTTTTATTTTTGCTTCTGTTTGATGTTAATTTGATATCATTAAGAGAAATAGCTTCTCTGTTTTTAAAAATAGGAATTCAAACAAGTTAATCAGTTCTTATGCCCAATGGCTATCAAACTGTGCACATATCATTTGATCCAGCAGTGTTTCTACTGGGCTTCTATCCTAAAGAGATCTTAAAGAAGGGAAAGGACCCACATGTGCAGAAATGTTTGTGGCAGCCCTCTTTGTAGTGGCCAGAAATAGGAAACTCAGTGGATGCTCATTAGCTGGAGGATGGCTGAACAAGTTATGGTATATGAATATTAGGGAATATTATTGTTCTGTAAGAAACGACTAGCAGGATGGTTTCAGAGAGGCCTGGAGAGACTTACACGAACTGATGCTGAGTGAAATGAGCAGAACCAGGAGATCATTGTACAAGGCAACAATAAGACTATACGATGGTCAATTCTGATGGACTTGACTCTTTTCAGCAATGAGATGATTCAGAACAATTCCAATAGACTTGTGATGGAGAGAGCCATCTGCACCCAGAGAGAGGACTGGGAACTGAGTGTGAACTACAACATAGTAGTTTCACTTTTTTTTGGTTGTTGTTTGCTTGCATTCTATTTTCTTTCTCATTTTTTTCTTTTTTGATCTAATTTTTCTTGTGCACCATGATAATTGTGGAGATATGTATAAAAGAATTGCACATGTTTAATATATATCGGATCATTTGGCATCTAGGGGAGGGGATGAGGAGGAGGGAAAAAAATAGAACACAAGATTTTGTAAGGGTGAATGTTGAAAATTATCCATGTATATATTTTGAAAATAAAAAAGCTTTAACTTTAAAAAAGCAAGTTAATCAGTTCTGCCTTTAATTTAGAGAACACTGAAGTCAGTCTCTGACTTGAGAAATAACTCCTAGGAAAAAATGTTTTTAAAAGACCTTGTAAACACTTTTCATCTTGATCACTAGAGGTCACCAAAACCATAGAAAAAAATAGCATTAAAAAAAAATGGAAAGTAACAGGGATGTTCCTAACTCCTCCTGTCATGTCAGTTTCAGCATTTACTGGAAGACATTATACTTCTTAGTTTTCAGCAGAATACGCTGTTTGGGCTCGTTTTCTCTCACTTTAAATATTACCTGGAACAGACAGCCATCCATCTCTGTTGCTATTCAAAACAGATGGGTCATTCTTGTGAATGTGATTTATTTTCTCCACCGATACTAAGGGCTCCTTGGCTGATACCTGCTGAATGCAAGTTCTGAGTAATGTTGTTGAGACAGAACCACAGAACACCCAGCAGCAGCACACACCGTTTCAAATGCAACAGCATGGACCATTTCAAGGAAAAAACGTTGCCCCTTTACTGGTTCCATGTGTGGCATATGAAGGCTTCAATGAAGCAAAACGCTGGAGAACACCCATTGCATCTCTGGAGCAGCAGACCGCACCACCTTTTAGCATATTAATGTCTCTGCATTTTTAGAATTCATGGGGAAGATTGAATCCCCTGCCCCCTTAGACTGTGGAGAACCAGGAAATGTTTAGAAACCAGATTAGAAACATTCAGGAATTCAAAGAAAACGACTTTCTTTCTTGTCGATTCACTTTGACAAATATTTATTGAGTACTTATGGAGATTCCACTGAGCTAGGAACTGTGGGAGTGGAGATGATAGTTTATTATACATAGTTATAGATATATTGCTAGCTGACTTTTCTGTAGCGTTTTAGTTTGCACAGATCTTTACATCTCACTTGATCATCCCAATGACCCAGGATTGCTATCCCCCGTACTCATAGGATAGTTATTTGGAAGGAACTTGAGAGGTCACTGACTTTTATTCTGTTTAAATGAGGAAGAAACTGAACATCAGAGAAGATTTGTCAAAGCCATACAATTAGTAAGTTGCAGGATTTGAACTTGGGTTTCTTCTCCCTGAAATTAGTTCAAGGACAAATTCCTTTCAAGTTATTTATATCTTTGAGCTTATGAAATCTTCCAGGCTGACTTCTGTGATGTCAGTCATGATCAACATAGAATGAGCCTGAGAGTATGAGTATGAAAATGAATTCTTGAAAGGTGATAGAAAGTGTGAGAGGCAGGTACAAAATCAAGCATCCCCTAACTCCAAGCTTAAGATTTTACCCATTTTTGGAGATGAATGTACTTAATCTACCAGATCTGGGGGAGAAAACTTATTTTTTTTCCATCAGGAGTTTGATTTCTTATGGTTAAATCAAGCCCATCAATGAAGAAAGCATGAATTTTTAAAGAAGGATACAATCCAGAAAAAAGACACAATTGATAGATAGAGTGGAACTCTCCACTTAAATTTGGTTTCCCATAAGAAGAGATTATGCTGGATACTTGATGATAAAGATAAGATTATCTAGATGAGTTCTCCAAAGGGCAGAATAAGCCATGTCTTTTCATTTGCATTCTCAGGGCTCAGATATTCTACCGCTCCAAAATGGAGGCATGATTCAAGTCATAAATCTTGAAATTTCAAGTCAACATCAATGGCACAATTTGGTATTCATGCTTGTTCCATTCAGTGGCCTTCATCAGACTTTGATCTTGGTTAGTTTTGAAATGTCCCACTTTGCATAAGGTTTTCTTGTCTTTCTTTTTTTTTAAATTTCTCCTTTTCCCTCACTAAACTTTAACCCAGTCAGACAGGCGGAAGAAACCCAAACCTAGGAAAAAATGAAAACATCTAGAAATAGAAAGTTCTAAATTTTCACCACTTTGCTTAAAATTGCACAAACTCTCCTTAAAACAGCATGTTATTTATTATGGTATGAATATATAAAAAAGCATAAAAAGTCTCATTTTCCATTGAAACTTAGGATGCAAGCAAATGTGAAACTAGATCTATTGACAATCTTATTTACTATTCAGGTGAAATGACAAGCTGATCATTATAGTCATGGAAGTCAGGATCTTTAAGTATCACATCACTGCTTACTTAAAGGAAACCAAGAAAACTAAAAAGAATTATAATTCTAATATTAGAGAATAATGTAAAGAATGGACTACCAGTTTTTTTTAAACAAATGGTATATATATATATATATATATATATACACACATATATGTGTATATTTATATATATGTGTACACACACACACACACACACACACACACACATATATATATATTAGCCAGGATTCAGTATTACCAAGAAAAGAATCATCTGTTGAGTATTATCATAGTTTTTAGAACTGGAAAGGACCCGAGATCTCATCCAAAACACTAATTTTGTAGATGAAGAAACTGAGGCTCAGAAAGCTGAAGAAGCAGTATATTTGTGTTGTAACATGTTTCAAAGAAACATCTCTACTATTTGTCATTTTTCCCTTTAGCCTTAATGTACTACAGACTCCTGGGACTATTTTTATTTTTAATATTTAAAAATCATTAAGGTAGAAAGTGATTTGTATGCTTATCACTTTAAGCAAAAAGAGTGAGGTTGTCAGTGGAATTGATAAACAGTTTTAAAGAACACAGTAGCTAGAAGATGGTGGAATAAATAACTGAGAACGATATGTCACATCTCGACTGCATCTGTTTTTTATCTGCTTGAAGACACTTTGAGGAAATCTCGGAAAGGAGCTTTCTCTTTATTGGCCTATTTCATGGCACACCACAGACTTCGAAGAATTAAAATTGCAGGTCACCCAAAGGGCAATGCAAAAGCACATGGTGCCTGTGAGTATGCTATAGCATATTACGAATGAAGAACGGCTCTGGAGGAGTGGCGCCAGAAAAACCATCAGAAAGATGCGTGGCCCCCAAAAGAGGTGGGTTGATCATGGAGCAGTAACAAATGGAAAGTTCATGTGCTCCATTGGTCTCCATGCATTTAATGGCTTTAATTAAAAAAAGAAAAAGAGGAAGAAAAAAAGTAAAAAGGAAGGAAAGAAGAAAGGAAGGAAGAAAGGAAGAAAGAACGAGGAAGGAAGGAAGGAAGGAAGGAAGGAAGGAAGAAAGAAAGAAAGAAAGAAAGAAAGAAAGAAAGAAAGAAAGAAAGAAAGAAAGAAAGAAAGAAAGAAAGAAAGAAAGAAAGGAAGGAAGGAAGGAAGGAAGGAAGGAAGGAAGGAAGGAAGGAAGGAAGGAAGGAAGGAAGGAAGGAAGAAAAAGAAAGAAAGAAAGAAAGAAAGAAAGAAAGAAAGAAAGAAAGAAAGAAAGAAAGAAAGAAAGAAAGAAAGGAAGGAAGGAAGGAAGGAAGGAAGGAAGGAAGGAAAGAAGGAAGGAAGGAAAGAAGGAAGAAATTTGATTGTTTAAATATGTTTGTCACTTTTTTAACGATTCCTTCTCTCCTTCCCTCCCACCTTCCATACCCACTCTAGACAGGAACAATCTCTTTTATCCTCCCATACACATAAAATACTTTATTTTTGAACAATATTTTATTCTTCCCAATTATATGCAAAAACAAAAACAAAAAAATTGATTTCCAAATTCTCTCCCTCCCTGAGAGAATAAGCAATTTGATATAGATTACATGTCCAATAATGCAAAAAAAAATTCCTGTTAATCACAAGGAATTAGCCCTTATGACAAAATATAGTTAAGGAAAAGTACACCAACTTAGCACCTTGTAAGAATCCTAACACCAACTCTTTGGCCATTTCTGCCTCATTCTACTTCTAGTACTTCTAGTCTACCATCTTTTTAACCAAGAGGCAGGAGATGTGATTTAGCTGCCAGTCTTCTAAAGTGAAGATTCATCGTGGCATTGATCAGAGTTCTTTTGTCTTTTAAGGTTATCCCTTAGTTTTTTTGAGATCAATGTATAAATTGTTTTCTTGCTTTTGTTTGCTTTGCTCTTTATCAATTCATGAAAATCTTAAGTTTTTAAAAATTATTCACAAAATTTATGAGATAACACAAATAAAAGTTGAGCAGAATGAGAAGGGAAGACTCAGTTCTGGTTTGTACCATATCATATCAGACCAGAAGTCATAAACTTCTTTATTATCCTAAATGAAGGTTATCACTAAATGCAAAGCAAGATCATTCATATTATGAATTCACCATAATCATGTTGTATATATCAGGGTTTTTTGTTTGTTTGTTTGTTTTGTTTTGTTTTCTGAGGCAATTGGGGTTAAGTGACTTGCCCAGGGTCACACAGCAGGAAGTGTTAAATATCTGAGATTAGATTTGAACTCAGGTCCTCCTGACTTCATGGCTGGCGCTCTATCCACTGCACCACCTAGCTACCCCTATACCAGGGTTTTTAAAACTTTTTCCACTTGCAATCTCTTTTTACCAGAAACATTTTAATGTAATCTCCAGTATATAGGTATATAAAATAGGTATACAAATCAAACATTTACTGATAATAAATCACAAACTTACTTTAGAAAAATTCTTTGCAATGTCAACATTTACTACATTTGCCATTTACTAAAGATAAAAGTAAATTTGCATTCTAAGAGATAGATGTGCTTGCTTATTTTTACATAAAGTATTAAGTCTTGGTAGAATATTTAATAACATAGAATTTAGAGCATCTTTAGTGTTTTCCAGAGTTGGCTGATATTTTGATATTTCAGGACTCCGACATTCAGTTATATAACCCCACCTACAATTTAAGAAGCTTTGGTATATACTGCTATGTCAAGAATTGACGACTTGGGTTCCTTATGGAATGGCAGCCTCAAATTTCCACATAGTAGATTTCTGATCATTGAGGTTGAAATACTGTTTTGGGATCAGCTGCAGTGGAATATAGGGTTGAGTCAACTTGACCTACATTTGATCCATATTGTTCAAAGTCCTCCTATTTATCACCCATGGCAACATCAAAATTATCAACTGATTCCATGTTATTGTTTGCTTGAAGTGACTTGAATGATTTTTTCCCTTCCTCACTCAGTTCTATTTTCTCAGAAATATGTACAACAATTAGGAATGTAATAAGAGCAAGCTGTTATTTTCTGTTTAGGGGGTCAGACCTCGTTAATCCACAACTTTACTGAGTTCCAGGGGACCTCAAAAGATACGTCATTCAAATGTATGTCTGAGTAAGAATCCCCTTTCTAATGTACCTGGGTAAATCTAACATTTTCTTCAAGATTTTTAGTGGGAGAAACAAACTAGTTGCAAATAAACCCATTTTACTTTATAATAATTCTAATTGTTAGGTAATTTTTCCTTACATCAATATCAAATATCTATTGATTACTCCTTCTTCTGTCTTCTGGGACTATGAGAACAAGCCTGATTTCTCTTACACCTATTAACCTTGTAAATATTTGAATGCAGCCTTCTCTTCTCCTCTAAATCTTGCCCTCTATGCTAAATGATCCTTCAATTGATACCTATAAGTCATGAACTTGAGGCCCTTCACTATTTTAACAGTCCTCCTCCAGACGCTCCATCTTGTCAATGCCTCTCCTAAAAATGTGGTGGCCAGACCTGAAAACAATACTCAATTTGTGACTTGACAATTGCTTCTTTATTCATGGACATTATGACTCTTAAAGACATTTAACTATGTTAACTTCCCTTGGGCCATATTACAGAATTAATCCATATTCAGCTTGCAAGTCACTAAAATCCCCCAAAATATCTCAGTTAAACTTCTGTCTAGCTAAACTACTAGACACCAGAGTTTAAGTAATGTTAGGATCTCTATGGGGTATTGACTGATTTTGTAGAAGTGTTCTACTAATTAGTAAAACATTTGACCTGAGCCTTCTACTTCCCTTTAAAAGCACTTTTTGATTTGTATTATAAATATATGTGTATATATATATATATATATATATATATATTATATATCCTTATGAAACCACTTGGTTCCCCCTGATCAGGAGCAGTTCCTCCACTGTCCCCTTGCATCTGGAATAATTCTAATGATATAGCATTGCCTTTAATCCAAAGAAGTACAGCCGACTATGGATACTCTACTAAGGAAGAGGAGGATTAAATATCGCCTGACAGAAGCAATGGGAAGAAAGCAGAGACATATGGATCTTTGGAGCTTTTTCTTTCTTTGCTTCCTTCCTGGTGGTGGAAGAGATATTGAAAGACCTTTTTGGATCTTGTGTTGAGTATTTTTCTTTCTTCCTCTATTGATTTGAAGCTGTGCAATTTACTTATTTCAAGACTAATCTAACTGAGCTCAAGTAGCTTTATCTAATTCTATTTTGCAGAAATATCTCATATGACTAGAGTAAATGTTAAGAATTAAATTTTTAATGATATGTCAGCTTGACAGATTTCCATGTTGATACTGAGCTAGAAACACCTTTGGCAGTTCAAATAATTGCTAGTTCTCATGATACCTCTTTCTATCATTCCCCCTCCCTATCTTTCTCTCACAAACATATATGTACACATGCATCAATGAGGTTCAGCCAAGTAAATGTGCTATAGTTTACTTCTGACATACTGGTATACTTGCTGTTCTTTATCCATGATTCACTATTTCCCAGCTCCATATTCTATTTTGCTTTTCATTGGCTGTCCTCTATGCCTCTTTACTTCAACCTCTTAAACTTCCTAGCTTCCTTCAAGACTTAGGTCAAGCCAGACCATTTTTGTTCATTTCAGTTGCTAAAGCCTTTTTATGTAAGGGTTCTTCATATCTGATTTGTTTGTGACCTGTATATATTTTTATATGTAGATGTTGCTTTACTGCCTAATGTGTAAACTATCTGAAGGCATGGACAATTTCTTCTTTCCTTTTCCCTTTTCTTTCCTTCCCCTCTTCTTCCTTCTCCTTCTCCTTCTACATAGATACTTACAGATTGATTGATTAACTTATTGATCCAAAGTGATATAGAATTTTAGTAACAGAAGTTGCTTTAATAAAATAAAGAATGTATTCTGGATCCTTCAGCTAATTTATTATATATTATAGAATGGTTATTGGAATTTAATGAAAAACTTTAAGTTTACCCTAAGGCTATTACTTCTCAATCTAGTTTTTGCCATAATAAAAGTACCAAAAGTAACTGAGTGGAGTAGCTGCCTTCTCTTACCCTCTCGTACCAGATATATCATAAGGCATTTTATCACAAGATTTCTCTTCAGAGAAATGTAATCTGAGGAAGAATTTTTAGTAGAATAAAGGATATGTTTAATAGGATTTTGAATTTTGTGGATAAACATTAGTCAAGCAGGAAAGTAGTATGGTGAAAATCCTAGACTGGAAACAAAGAGGCCATGGTTTTGATAGATTTTATTTCTGTTTCTGGTACCTCTAAAGACCTCAGACTCATTGGAGAGTTAGAGGGATGTCTACCCCAAGCATGTGAAAACATCCGCTGGCAGAATAGGCAGATGAGAACAATTTATTCCAATAACCATGAAGATAGATAAAGCCGATTCTGTGGAGTGCTTAGACTTTGGTCAGATCTTGAAGATTGTCAATATTCTGCATCCTGGACCATTGCTAAGCCATCTTGATTTTTGTCTTGGCGTTGGACTTTGATGACTCTGGGATGGAGAGAGAGGCTGATGACTTGGTGCAACTCTGTTCCATTTAAATACAATTCACACATAAGTCTCTCATCACCCTGTGATGTCATTAGTCCTTTTTAAATATAAAGGATGAACAACAGCTCTGCTACTTGTATCACTAAATGTGTCATCTTGAAATATTAGCTAAGACTTCAATAGCTTCTTCATCTTTAAAATGGTTTGTAAATCTACAATGGAGATTTTTATGGTTTTCATACTTAGCAGCCCAGGATCAAATCAATAGTAAGACCATTTCAAAATTCAGGATATCAATTTGAATGAAAAATATTGAGAGAGTTGGAAGAAAAGAAGAATCCTTTTTAAAGTTCTTTCTCTTTCATCTTATAAGAAAACTCTGTTAAATTACTCTCCTGGTCTACTTCATTTCAGATGTATACTTTAGTGAGCACTTGATTGCTGTGTTCAAATATTTGAAGTATTTTTATATAGAAGCCTTGCATTGAATTTAGATAACCTTTGAGGACAGAACATTATGTGAAAATTACAAGAAGTTTGATTCTTTGGTAAAAATTTTCATGAAATTAGAATTGTCCAAAAATAAACTGGTCTTTTTTCCTGAATTTTTCATTATTGAAGATATTCAAGCAGTGTAGTTGCTCCTGTCAGAGATATCACTGAAGAGGTTCTATAGATTTTTAGAATAGACGACCTCAAAAATCCCTTTTGACAGAAATATAGGAGTATAATTATTGATTGATTGCAAAGATTATTATTATCAGTAACATCCATCTACTAGTGCTTCATTTCTAATAATAATTTCTAACAAGTTAATAATTTCTAACAATTTTGGGATTATTAAAATTATGTCATTTGTTTTATAAGAACTTTCATTTACAGTTCCATGTCATGAAATTTTGAATTGCTAAATTGATGCACTGAAAGAGTTGGCAGCCAAATACTGGATTCAGGATGATGTGGTATGGGTTCAAATCTCAACTCTGATCCTCACTGCCATTGTAACTATAGATGACTCACTTAGATGAGGGAACTCAATTAAATTTCCTGAGTTCTTTCTAAGAATGATACAGTTTTTTTTGTTCTTTACTAAACTTTTAAAAACCAACAACTTTAACCTTTATTTTAAAAAATATTCATTCCTAATTCTCTTTCTTGTTCTTTCCCTGACCATTGAGAAAGCAAATGATAATAATGATGCATGTAAAATTATGCAAATATATATTCATATTAGCCATGTTGCAAAAAAGCAAGAAAAATAAAATAAATGAAAAAAATCATGTTTCAATATGCACTCGGTTCATCTCTTCTGCCTCTGAAGTAGTTAACATTTTTCTTCATGAGCTCTTTGGAAATGGATCATTGTATTGATTAGAGTAGCTAAGCATTCACAATTGATCTTCCTTATAATATATTATTGCTGTTATTGTGTACAATGGTATGTTCTGTTCACTTCACTTTGCATCAGTTCATTATCAGTCTCCACAAGGTTTTTCTGAAATCACTTCCCTCATCATTTCTTACAGCACAATATTAACATAACCATTGGGATTCTGAATATGAGATTCTTGTTTACGTAGTCAGTGAGTAAAAATACTAGTAGAGGAACTGAATCACTTAGTCTTTAATTTTTTCCCCTATTAAATGAAACCAGAAGAAAGAAGAATGTCATAGATAAATGAATGGATACCTCACAGATTTTCCTAGAAGATGCAAATAAAGGAATTCATAGATTTAATTTTGTCATGTGCCTATAGACAAGAAGAAACATAATTTCATAGTATGTTTAGTCATTTCATATTATGAAGCTCACAATATTTTAAAAGTATTTTAAAAGACTAAGATGAAATTAATTTTAGCTTATTTTCCAATATCATAAATCTTTTTTTTTTTTTTCAAAAAAAGACCCTAATCATAAAACACTTGGTTTAATTGGAGAGGTAATGAAAACAAGGGTAATACCAGTTCAGAATATGAACTTGTTCACTTCTAAGGAAATATAATAGAAGATCATGAACTGTATCAATTTATAAAGATTACATAGGTAGAAGATAACATAGTTAAAGCAAGACTGACAAGAAACCAAATAAGCGAAGTCACCTGAAGATTTAAGGATTTAAGAATGACAGTGGAAGGAAAACAGAAGAATAATGGAAAATTTCTTCAAAGAGTTTTATAATAATTTGTATTAATGAATTATTATTATTATTTTTACTAGATTCCTTTATTCGCTGACAACTATGCTAAGCACTAGGGATTCAAATAATAAAGCTGAAATTTCTACTTTCAAGGATCTCTTACGTTAATTGAGAAGGTTACACATAAAGTTGAGCTTTAGGGCTTATACAAATGCATTGAAGTCCTGCAATGCAATTTCCAAAGTGATATTTTGATTCACATTAGACAAAGGATTAAATAGGGAAATAGAAGCTGCCAAACATGTTGACCACTGACATGAAAGAGATCCAACATACAGTTTAAGTTGAAGAAGGATCACAAAGTTCTCCAAATGCTTCTATTTGCATAAAGCCCTAGAAGAGTGTAGAGCTTCTTGGAAGAGTTATGTGGCCACTCAATAGTTTGGCAAACCATCCACACAGAAACAATCAAGTGGATGAAGAAAGTGTAGTCTCCAAATTATGGCATAGATGACCCATAGATCTCGTTCATTTGTGTCTTGGGCAAATTTTGCAAATGAACATCAATTGAATCTAAAAGAAAACAGATAAACAGACTGGATTACCTCAGAAAATACAAAACTCCTTTATTAACTCCTAATGTCTCTTAGAAACTTGAGTGTTATAAGTATTTTATTGTTACTATCATATGACTGAACTATGGAATGATATAATGTCTGAAGACTTAAAGCCAATTCTTCCTCAGAAGGCAAAAGAAATGTTCCTTATGAATATAAGGAGGGCTGAAATACATAACAAGTAAGAAACTATGAATAAGAGTTAAATTAGAAGAGTAAAGATATTCATGATAAAAAAATAAGATGCAATGATCATGAAGCATGTACAGAGAACAATCAGAGCCTGTGTGCTCCACTGATATCTTCACAATGATCCCTGAATGGTGCCTTTCCTGTGGTGAACTTATTGTAAGATATAAAAAAACCAAATCAGATAGCATGGGTAGGCAAGGATGGGCTGAGATTTGCATATTTGGAATAAATATTCATATTGATGAGATTACAATTCTGCTTGAATATTTAAAAATTTTAGAGCTGGAAAAGATCTTAAATGCCTTTAACCCTAACCATGTTACACAAAGGGAAGTTAAGGCCAAGAAAGATTAAGTGGTTTGCTCTAAGTAACATTTCATTACTTGAGAACAGATTTTCTTTTATTTTTATTACATCTTTTTTCTTTTCAAAACATATGTATAGATAATTTTTCAACATTGATCCTTGCAAAACCTTGTGTTTCAATTTTTCCCTTCCCTTTCCCCATCCCTCCCTTGGATAGGCAGTAATCTAATATATGTTAAATATATTATAATATAATTAAATCAAATATATGGATCCATATTTATATAATTATTATGTTGCACAAGAAAAATCAGATCAAAAAGAGAACAGATTTTCTTTATCAACTTTGTTTCTCCTGTGAGACTAGACAGACCAAAATGTATTGACCTGTATTTAATCTATAGCATAATCAACCTCTGTTGAGTGGTTACAAATCTATTCCTTAAAACTCTGTAATTTTCCAGGGCTTTATGCAAGCTGTTCGATGTCATATGCAAAGAAAAGGACATGAAGGCTTTTATGTTCCAGCAAGGTAGAAATGTAAGGTCAGAGATTTAGTCCTTAAAGTTACCTAGTCCGATACCTTCGATTTTACAGGTGATGAAACTGAGAAAAAGGATTAGGCAGCTTGTTCATTGTCTCACAGGCAGTAAACAGAAGGAGACCCTAAACCCAGATCTCCTAGTGCCAGATCTAGCTGTTATTTCAAGGTACGACCATTCTCCACTAGAATAATGTTACAAATGCAATAGAACCATATACCTTTGCCTGATAAAGATGTTTTAAAGATACGGATTTTCACCTTGTTATTGAAACTGGCAGGATAGCTAGAAGGTGCAGTGGATAGAGTGCCAGGTTTAGAGTAAGGAATATCTAAGTTCAAATCTGATTTCAGACACTTAACTAGCTGTGTGATGCTGGGAAAGTCCCTTAACCCTGTTTGCCTCAGTTTCCTCATCTGTAAAATGAGCTGCAGAAGGAAATGTCAAACCACTCCAGTATCTTTGCTAAGAAAACTCCAAATGCGGTCTTGAAGAGTTGGACATGCCTTAAATGAATGAACAACAACTACACTGAAACTGGCATACATTCTGTCAATAAAATTGGAGCCCAGGCCCTAATTTAGCTATAGTTTGAGAATTCTCTCAGGAAATAACCAGTGAATATGGAAAATCATAGCTACATTGTTCTGTTCTTTGGCTTTCTCTAGGACACTTATTTTGCATAATTCTTTTCATTGAGCTGACTGAGTTCTACAATTTCCGGGAGAAAAATGAATTGCTGACTCAATTACAAAAGTTAAGAACAAAAGTTGGTTCTGTGATTTAGCTTTTCTGGTAGAAATTATGAATTACCTCCATAAAGAGAAGACATTTTGACAAAGTGAAAACTGCTGGTTTTTCTTTCAAAAAGCACCTCAGAAGAACCTGAGCTTCTTTCCAATCCTACTCAAAAACTTTTTAAAAAGAACATTAATTTACACTCATTGAACGTAACTCAGATACTGTAGAAGTGCCTTCATCATGCAATTCACCTTTTGACAACTTCAAAGCTGGGAAAACAAAACAAAAGAAAACAATTCCTTTCTCTCCATTCATCCATTCTCTCTCTTGGACAACCCCAGAGAAGAAATTTCCTTTCTGGCCCCCATATAATTGGAAATGATACATTCACAATCATTCATGAGAATGAAATTTTATGAGGGTTTTGTGTAGTTGCCTTCCTATGGGTTAAAAAAAATTGGGAAAATGTGTTTTTCATAATAATTTCTCAGAAAACCATGGCCTTGACTAAGGTTCCTTGAATGAAAGTGTGGCCATGATGGCTACTTTTATTTTTTTCCAACTTTGGGTAGAAGTTGCAAAGAGTCAAAATTACTTTGTTAAGGAAAACAATCAAATAAATGACTTTCTGACCACTGGCACAGTGGTTCTCAATGTGTGGTCCAGTGATCGCTGGACATTCCCAAAACCCTCTCAAGAGGTATGTTAGGTCAAAGCCATTTTCCTAATAATACCAAGATGTTTTCATTTCTAATGTGGTAAATATTGATAACTACAACCCACATAAGCAAAAGATGTTTGAGGGCCCTCAAACATTAAGGGTGTAAAGAGTTCCTGAGGCTATTAAGTTTGAGAATTGAGGCATGTTGAACAATCCAGAGTGGAGTGACCTGCCTTGTCAGGTAAAAGGTTCTTGCTCTTTGAGTGTCTTCAAGCTGAGGCTGAAAATTCAAGCCCCATATACAAACAACTGATTCTTTTTCTTTTATAGGTTGAACTTGATGGCCTTGGTACCTTTAAAAGTTTTGATATGGGTTCTATAATTCCCTAGGTGCTATCCCAATCCAAAAGTATACTGGGAATTTGACTGGTATATATCAAAAAGACCACAGGATTTCTACAATCTTAAAGAATTAAATATCATTGTCTAAGAGGATGGTTACATTCATGGTCATAAACCAAACAAAGCAACCAATAAAAAGATTCATACTTCTTTTGAAATCAGGACTTGGCTCCCAAGTCTGCCTCAGTCACTTTACCAGCTGTGTGACCCTGAGCAAGCCACTTTAACACTAGGAGCTTTAGTTTCCTCGATCCTAAATAATAGCACTTACCTTGTTGGATTGTTTCAAAGATCTAATCAAATGAGTTGATATATATATAAAGTGTTTTATAAATCTTAAAGTTTTCTAGAAATGTTAGTTATTACTATTCTAGCCTAAATTTTCTTTATTCTCTGGAAGAGATGGAGTTTGGCACCCAATAACAATAGCCATGATTTAAAGTGTTTCACACTTTACAAAGTGGTTACAATCCTGGGAGGAAGATAATCCAAGTATTGTGTGTATCTCCATTTATAAATGAGGAAGCCAAGGTTCAATGACTTGACCAAAGCCACAATTAGCAAAGTAGCAGAGTTTGGACTTAAATGTCCTTCTCCCATAATGCTTTGCAGATTCATTTAATCCTGTTAGAATTAAAAATTCAGACCATTATTTTTTGAACCCACTGTTCCCACTTGGTATCTTAGGAATGGCTATGTACTTCCTGCTTTGAAGGGCTGCAAGGAGGCTCAGTGGTGAACCACCCCATTTCTATATTCTCCTTGAACTTCTCACTGACTTCTTGGGCAGTATCTGCATACGTCTCACCACAGATCCTACTCCCCACCCCTGGTGTTTTTATGTTTACTGGTATTTCCTTTTTCAGGATGTCCGCTCTGCTTGTCTTCCCGCATGACAGAGTACAGATGTTCCCAGAAGCATCTCTGCATGGATTTACTCAGAGCAGGATGCTGAGAAAGCAGGGGAGTGGTGGGGGTGGGGAGGAAGGGGAAGAAACCCAGGGAGGTTGTAAGCACCAAAGGAAGGACATGGTTGTCTACTGGGGTCCAAACTAATGAGAGTGCTCAGGGATAAAGCTGTGTAAGCAATCCCTCCCCCTCCCTCCTTTTACTTTCACCAAAGGACCTTGCCATCTGTTGGGCTGTGGCTAAGATGGTTTCAGCAGCAGTGAGAGAACTCAAGCTTCACCATCAAGTTGACAAGAGGACACTACAAGTGTCAATACAGTTCCCTGTGATAATCCTAGTTATTTAAAAGTCAATGACTAAAACAGTGACTAGGGAGGTAAATGGAGCTGGGGGCTGGCTTTGTTGGACTGTTTTGACTTCAAGTACATCAGAGAATGTACTTGTACAAAGGAATTCTGGGAACAGAAGTCAAGGATCTTTTCCTCTCTCTAAAAACTTTCCAAATAGGACTGTGTGTGGAGGTGGGGTGGAGAGAGAGTAGGGGAAAGAGAAGGGAGAGTAGAGGTGGGACAATGAACAAAAGTTTATATTTAATAATCCATGATGATCTGAACTATGGGTAAGTTAATGAAGATGAGAAGGGCTGAGGTCCATTGCTCTTTTCACATCATCATTCTCTTCCTGGATGGAATTATTTGACTCTTTATTCATTCATTCACTCATTCATTCTCAACAAGTATTTAAATATCAATTATAATCCAGATAATGCTCTCATAGATTGAAAGACAGATAATGCTATAGTAGATGCAAAGACAACTATGTGATGAGTGGTTAAATTGCTGAGCATGGAGTCAGAACACTGAGTTCAAATCTAGCCTCAGAACCTTTGTTTGCCTTCATTTCCTCATCTGCAAAATGGGGTTATTATTAGCACCTATTTCTCTGGTTTCTTCTGAGAATCAAATGAGATAACAATTACAAAGTGCTTAGCATTGTGCCTGACACATAATAAATGCTATATAGATATTAGCTATTATTATTATGAAACAAAACTAATTCTTGCCCCCAAAATGTTTACATTCTATTGGAGGGAATCAGCATATATGCATAGTATTAAATGCAACATATCTATATAATAAAAGCAAAATTATTTTTGGGTGAGGAGGAAGAGCACAAACCACTGCAAGGATATAGTTCAGTCCTTCGTTAAGAGTTATAGTCTTGTATTTTGAAAAAAGAAAAAAGCTATTATAAAAAAAAGAAAAAAAAGAATTATAGTCTTAAAGTTTCTTATTTGGTTATTTGGAACTCAAAAAAGAAATTCTCATACAATAGTATTACATTAAACAAAATGGTGAGGTCTTATTTCTGAAGCATCTTGTAGTACAAATAGTATTCTATAGAACAATGTGCCCTATGGAACCTCAATGTCAAATATTATTGCAGGGAATGGTTTAGAGTACCACCCTATGACTCCAGAGATACATATCTTCACCCTTTCTTAACTTGCTCAATCAACTTAAGATCAAGGAAATCCCTTTACAGTTAAGGGTGGAGGGAACTGAAAATATACACTCCCCAAATCCAAGACTTGGGAGGTGTCTGTGCTTCCCTTTGAGAGAGGAATTCTTAGTGGGACTGAAGGTGAAGAAGATCTAGAGGCAAGTCTAAAGTTCCTGGAGCTTCAGGGATTGTAAGAGGACATATCCTTGGAAATATATCTGGATCTAAGTGGATTCCCTGCTCACTCCTACCTCCTCCCCTCCCCTCTTCTTTTTGAGGGTCTTTCTAAAGAAGGCTTCAATGTTAAGTGTGGTTAGCAGAGGAATTGATAAAAATCCCTTAGGTAGGGCTCTGATAATGGAGATCAGTTGGTCTCCCCCTCTAAAGGCAATTCAGTCAGAAATACAAGTTATATCAAAAATCAGTTTTTCCTATAAAACAACTTACAGCCCATGACTTGCTGCTACCTTCCTTTGGGTTATCCCCCCAGCACTCTGCCTTGTGGTGTCTTTTCCCCTCACCCATGCCATGTGGTGTCTCCCTTAACTCTACTATGTTTCCCACATCTTCTTACAGCTAATTCTTTTAGGGTGTTTTGTCCCTTTCAGGATTTATCCTGCCAGCTAAGAATATGCCTCGACCTCATGGGGTGCTCCTTTTCTACTGGGTAATTGTGAGTTCTACAGAGGAACTTGTCTTTCCTACACCCTCCCACTCTATTTTATACTTTCCATTCCTGGTGTCTATTGTACCCCTCCATTTTGTCTGTAATGTCTTCCCCAAATAAATCTATTTTTTTATCAAAGAGAATGGCCATTGTGAATTCTTCACATGACTGAACCATTTTGGTGCCTGCCATCATTTGGTGACAAATCCCACATCATAGATCACATCGATTTCCATATCCTTTCCCATCCAATCATACTACTTTCTATTTGTAATCAGCTTCTCTCCCTTTCTATCCATCAATCAACAAATATCGACTGTGCACTAAGCAATGTGCCACACTGAACCTGCAAATGTAAACATGGAAGTGTATGTATGTGTGTGGGTTTTCATATATATCTACGCATATCCATTCATATACATTATATTTTATAGATAAAGAAGCTAAGGTTCAAGGTGCTAAATGATTTCTCAAAGCTCATACAGAATTTAAATAAATGAACTGAGATTTGAACTCAGTTTCTTTAAATGTAGCAGTGAAAAACAAACTCTTTGAAGGCAGTAAAAAGCATAAATTCCTTGTCTTTGGATGTCCATGTGATTACATGGGTATAAAATATTCCTGATGGGGAGGCAGAGCTAAGATGGTGAAGGAAGACTCTCCTGAGTTCTCCTTAAAACCTCTTCAAACAGCTTTTAATAATGCCATAAAACAATTCCTGGAGCGTCAGGACCCACAAAAGATGGTATTTTCTTGCCAAAGACAACTTAGAAGTTAAGTAGGAAAGATCTCTAGCACTTGGATGAGTGGAGAACAAGCCAACACAGGCCCCCAGCATAGTTTTGGCCCCAAACCACATATGGGCTGAAGTAGAGCAGGGACCCAACTCACAATTCTAGGACAGAAAAGAGTCTTCATGGTCACTAACAGACCAGAGCACAGGCCAGGAAGCATGGTGAATACATTTTTCCTTAGATCACATCACCTTGAAAGAACTGAAAACTTATAGATCCCTAGAAACAGCTCTGAAAACAGTTGCACAAAACTCCTGAAGTTTGGAATAGTGCACCTTCCATCCTGGAAGAAGAGCTGTTAACAAAGAGTTAGAAGTCAAGCAATAGCATAGGAAATGAGCAAACAGTAGAATACAATTCTGACCACAGAAAGATACTATGCCTTGAAAAGAAAAATTGGACAAATAGAAAAAGAGGAAAAAAATTTCACTGAAGAAAAAACTCTAGCAGAATTGGCCAAATGGAAAAAGAAGTACAAAAACTCACTAAATAATTCCTTCAAAATCAGAATTGAGCAAATAGAAGCTAATGATTTATGAGAAATCAAGAAACAATAAAGCAAAACCAAAAGAATGAAAAATTAGAAGGTAATGTCAAAGATCTCATTAGAAAAAAGAGCTGACTTGGAAAAGAGATGCAGGAGAGATCATTTAAAAATTATTGTATTACCTGAAAACCATGATGAAAAAATAAAGCCTAGATAGAATATTTAAAGAAATTATCTTTTAAAAAAATTTTCAAAAAAATTTATTTTCCCCAGTTACATGCAAAACCCCTTTTTTTGGGGACAGTTATTCTTGTACATTCATTTTAAACTGTATTTCCATATGAATCCTGTTAGGGAAGAAATATCAGAACAAAAAGGAAAAACCATGAAAAAAAAAGGAAGAGAAAAATATAGCATGTCTTGATTTACATTTAGTCTCCACAATTCTCTCTGTGGATGAAGATGGAATTTCCCATCCAAAGTTTATTGGGATTGCCTTGGATCACTGAACCTTTGAGAAGAACCAAGTATATCATGGTAGATCATCGCACAATCTTGCTGTTGCTATATAGAGTGTTTTCCTGGTTCTGCTTGCTTCACTTAATATGAGTTGATATAAACCTTTCCAGGCCTTTCTAAAATCATCTGTTCATCATTTTTTATAGAACTATAATATTCTATTACTTTCATATACCATAACTTATTCAGCCATTCTCCAACTGATGGGCATCCACTCAGTTTCCAGTTCTTTCCCACTACAAAAAGGGCTGCTACAAACATTTTTGCACATATAGGTCCTTTTTCCTCTTTTATGATTTCTTTGGGATACAGATCCCAGGAGTAGCACTGGTGGATCAAAGGGTGTGCATGGTTTTATAACCCTTTGAGCATTCTTTCAAATTGCTCTCCAGAATGGGTGGATCATTTCACAACTCCACCAACAATATATTAGTGTTGCAGTTTTCCCACATCCCCTCCAATATTTGTCATTATCTTTTCCTGTCATCCTAGCCAATCTGATAGGTGTGAGGTAATATCTCAGGGTTTGTTTTAATCAATAGTGATTTAGAGCATTTTTAATTTCATTTGGTTATATCCTTTGACCTTTTGTCAATTGGGGAATGATTTGTATTTTTACAAATTTGAGTCAATTCTTTATGCATTTTAGAATGAGGCTTTTATCAGAAACACTGGCTGTAAAAATTATTTCAAGAAATTATAAAAAAAAATTGCCCTTATATTATAGAACCAGAGGGTAAAATAGAAATTGAAAGAATCCTCCAATCATCTTCTGAGAGAGATCCCCAAATGAAAACTCCCAGGAATATTACAGCCAAATTTCAGAGCTCCAGGTCAAGGAGAAAATATTGCAAGCAGTCAAAAAGAAACAATCCAATCTATCATGGCGTCACAGTCAAAATAACACAAGATTAACAGCATCTACATTAAAGAACTGGAGGGTTTGGAATATGATATTCTGGAAGGGAAAGGATCTAAGATTACAACCAAGAATCACCTACCCAGTCAAACTGTATATAATCTCTTAGGGGGAAAATTGGATATTTAATGAAATAGAGGACTTTCAAGGATATTTGATGAAAAGATAGTTTGGCTTTCAAATATAAGACTCAAGAGAACCATAAAAATATAAATAAGATAAGGGAAAATGATAATTATTTAATAAGTGTTTCTATTCCTACATGTAACTCATAACTCATATTAAGACAATTAGAAATATACATATATACATATATATGTATACAGATATAGATATGTATATAGATATAGATATATAGTAGAAGACACAGGTGTGAATTGAATATTTAGATTTGATATCTAAAAATAAAATTAAGGTTGAGAGAGGAATGTGTGGGATAAAGTGAAAGAAAAAATAGAATGGGGTAAATTTTTTCATATAAAAGAAGCAAGAAAAATGTCTTACAGTGGAAGGAAAGAAGGGGGATGTAAAGGGAACTAAATGAGCTTACTCTCATAAGAATTATGTTGTAGAGAAAATAACAGAATAGAAATAGAATTAAATAGAAATATATCTTATCTTACAGAAAAGCAAGAGGGAAAGAGACAAGAAAAAGGGAGGTGATAAAAGAGACAACAGTTGGGGGATGAGGTAGCTAGAAACAAAAGACTTTTGAGGAAGAACAAGGTGAAAGAAGAGAGAGAATAGAATAAATACTGGAGGTAGAGGAAATAGGATGGAAGGAAATACAGTTAGAAATCATTACTGTGAAAAAAAATTTGAAGCAAGTTTCTCTGATAAAGACTTCATTTATGCACATATAGAGCACTGAGTTAAATTTATAAAAATAAGAGCCATTTCCCAAGGGAGAAACGATCAAAAGATAAGAACAGTTTTCAGATGAAGTAATAAAAGCTATCTATAGTTGTATGAAAAAATGCTCTAATTCACTATTGATTGGAGAAATGAAAATTAAAACAATTCTGAGGTACTACTTCATATCTATTTGATTGTCTAATAGGACAACAAAAGAAAATGACAAATGTCGGAAGGGCTATGGGAAAAATGAGACATTAATGTAATTGTTGGTGGAGTGATCTGATTCAACCATTCTGTAGAGCAATTTGGAACTATGCTCAAAGGGCTGTAAAATCCTTTGACCTAGCGATAAATATCTTTATTAGGTCTATATACCAAAAGAGATTAAAACAAACAAATAAAAAGGAAAACTATGTACAAAAATATTTAGAAATTGAGATGTCTATCAATTGGAAAATGAACAAATTATGAGATGATTATGATGTAATGTTATAAGAAATGATTTACATAATGTGATACAAAATAAAATGTACTGTGTACAAAGAAATAGCAATATTGTAAGACCATCAGCTATGAATAACTTAGTCTCAGCAATATAATGATCCAAGACATTTGAAGGACTTATGATGAAAAATGCAATCCATCCCCAGAGGAAGAACTGATGGTGTCTAAAAACAGGTTGAAGCATATTTTTTAAAATTTATTTTTGTTAAAGGGTTTTTTTGGTCCATGTTTGTTTCCACAACATGTCTAAGGAGGAAATGCTTTGCCTTACTACACATGTATAACCTTTATAGAATTGCTTACCTTCTCAACACAGGGGATGGGATGGAGTTAGTGAGGAGGGGGTAAAGGAAAGAGAATTTGGAATTTAATATTTATAAACTAATAGTAAAACTATTTTTACATGTAATTGGGGAAAAATAAAATATTAAATAATTTAAAAAAAAAGAAATTTGTGATGTGGAAATTCTTATTTTGATGCAGATTAGTAGTTTGCTTATAATTAAGAGTTTTAAAAGTTGACCTGGAAAAAAAGAAGAATGAATGTGATATTTATTCCCTCAAATTTCAGTTGGGGCACTTAGGTGGCACAGTGAATAGAGCACCAGCCCTGAAGTCAGAAGGACTTGAGTTCAAATCTGGCCTCAGACACTTAACACTTCCTGTCTGTGTGACCCTGGGCAAGTCACTTAACCCTAGTTACCTCAGCAAAAAAAAAAAAAAAAAAAAAAAAAGATTTGACCTGGGCCCAGAGTAGTTAAGTGACTCAATCATGCTCATAAAACTAGTATGTGTCAGAGACAGATTTTGAGTGTCTAATACCTCTGTAATCCCAACCATGCTCTGCTACCTTGTTCACAGTACAGGTTTTTATTAATGTTTATTGGTTTGGATTTTACTGTATTTTTGTTTCATCATGATACATTTGAATCTTTTGGAAATAAAGAAATAATACAAGAAAATAATTAAAGAAAGTATATTAGTTTGTTGATAATGATAAATGAACCTCAAAGTGCTTGTTCACCTTCTCATAACCCTCTAACACTATAAATTTCAAAATATTCACTGGCTAGTGAATAGGTCTGGTTAAAAATTAAAAACAAAATAATACGAGAAACTGTATCTTTGTTTCCTGACTTGATAATTCTGAATCCTTCAGTTATAAAAATTCATTGTTAGAATTTTTCCATTTTTTCTTTTTTTTTAAACAAAACCATATCGATGTAATTCAGTTCAATATTAAGCATTTAGTTATCCTAAATATATAGTAGAATTAAAACCATGGTGGAAAATCTCCTTTTCTTATTAGACTCCTGAAAAATCCCATATTCAGTTCTATCTGTTTCTAATTTGTCTTTCTGGAAAGGAGAGCCAAGGAGTTACCCTTTTTCCTCCCTTCCTTCAGAATTTCAGAATCTAAGCAGGCCAGAATTCTAGGCCCAGTTTGGGCTTTTTTTTTTTTTTTTTTTTTTTTTTTTTTTTTTTTCCTTAGGACTCTAGTCAATAAATTTGATTAGTTCACCAATCCTCCTCAGCCACCAGGCCACAAACCAGGTTGAGCCAATACCTCTCCTTCACTCTCTGTTCACTCTAGACCACCAGAGTTCTAGTTTGTATTTTTAAACCTGGGTTAAATTGTGGCATAACCACAAACCATTGTATGCTATTAACAGCGGGGCTCCAATGAATGACTGACAAACAAACTCTTAGTGCCCTAAGCCGGCTTCTCTCAATGGTAAACACATGTTATTAATGGAACGTTTCTTTCCAATGGTCTCAAGCAGTTCAAACTATATCCTGATTGACAAGTCCCTATTTTATCATATAGCTCAATAAAGAAAAATATATATGCATGTACACACAACACCCCCACATGTTCACATATATGTAAATGTGTAGGTAATACATGTGTGCAAAAATACATATATGCAGTATACATTAAATGCTTTATTACAAAGGTTTGTTTTATTTAAGCATCAAATATTTAATAAAGCACCGAATAAATTTTCTCTACCCATACTTGAGTGCATTGTAATATTTTTCATGATTTTGTACAAGATATCAAAGTTAATGTCTCCTCTTTAACTACATTTGAATAGGGTTAAAATTATCTTGTGGGTCTGGCCTAAAGGAAGAGCTTTCTAGATTTCAAAAAAAAATATGTTTATTACATGAGATGATCATTCTAGCCATTCATATTCATATATTATTTAAGGACATGGTAGTGTAGGAGATGGAATGTTGGGCTTGAAGTAAGCAGAAGTGGGATGAAATCTGGCTCCTCCACCTATTCTCCTGGTGACATCTACCAAATCATTCAATTTCTCTTTACCTTGCCTGGAAAATGAAGGCAATAGATTAGCTCATCTCTCATAACTCCAGCTAAAAATCCATGCTCCTATTAAAGATTTATGAAGTTCTGTTATATATATACATATATGTATATATTCTCTTTTTAAAATCTTATTTTTAATATTAAATTGTAAGCTCCTTGAGAACATGAACATTTTTTGTTTGTTTTTCTTTTTACCTATAATAATAGCATAGTGCCTGAGAAACTTCATAATTATTTAACTGACTAACCAATAACTTTATTTTTACATCATCTTTATCCCTCATTTAATCCACCCCTCTCCTCCACTTTTTGAGCTTTCCTTTATAATAAAGAATTAAAACAGAGAGAAAATAAGCTGTTCAACAATTCAACTGTGCCTGAAAGTATGTGTGATATTTAACACCCATAGTCCCCTACCTTTGCAAACAAGTGATGGAGGTACACTTTTTAAAACTTTCTTTGGGATCAGCTTGGGCATTTTCATTACATAGCAATATACATTTTCCCATTTGTTCTTCACAGTTACCCTGGGATATATTATCTGGGATTATTATCTCTGTTTTAAGTGGAGAAAAATGAAGCATGCAGAATTGTCTTTCAACACACAGCTAGTGAGTATCAAAGGAAATGCTGAACTCAGGTCTCTCTAAATTCATATTCAATTCTTTTTTCATTATATCTCTCTGATTTTACAGAAGGAATCCTGTGATTGTTTTAATGTGCTACTTTTGGAGAGGATCCTTCCTGCTATATGGGATGCTAAATAAGGATCAATTTTAGGTAGACCTTGCTTAGCAGAGTGCTTGGGATATTGTAGGTATATAATAAATGCTTATTAACACTGACTGACAAAAGGAAAGATGGCAATAACCTGAGCCTTTGTTTCTATGTCTGTTATTGATCAGTAAGTTGTGATACTTAGTGCTGAAACAGACAGTGAGTCCTTTGTGTGATTTTTCAAACTCCCGTCTAACATAATGGGAGGGCAAACCCCAAACCACTGAGCACCACTGCCGTGGCATCTGAGATGTCTCTGAAACATTCCAGTGTTCTGGACCACCAAACTTGAGCCCACGGTGGTTGCATTTAGTTTGATCAATTTGGGCAGTGCTGCTTCAAGCTGGTTTGCATTTCTTCTCCCCCAATCTCCTTTTAAAAACTTCAGCAACTTATATAACAATGTACTGTGAAATAATCTAGTCTGTGCTGTACATTTGAAAAATTATGCCTGGGCCCTAAGTAGGGGAGAATCACAACAAGAAACAGGAACAAACTTTTGATTTAAGAAATAAAAATCTGTTTCCTAAGGATTAGTAGCAAGTGACAACAAGGGAAGGAATGTACACACATGCAGACCCCCGCTTCCCACCATCTCCTCCCCCTATGTCTTATATATCAAAACAATCAGGCAACAAAAGCAAAAACTTTCATGGATTGACATAAGTTATTTGAAAATCAATGTGACTAATTTTTCACCGAATGGAGTAATTTTCTTTAGCTTTCCCTCTGGAATACCCCACCTCCTACTCACCACTCTCAGATTTATAGTTTAGATTCCCAGAAAACTTCTGCTACCTTGGATTCTAGGGATACCTTATGGATTCCCATTCCTGACACTGTAGGAGCTCCCATCACTGTGCTTCTATTAACAACTCATTAACAGATGCTAGTTTAAAAGAATACAATTTATGAAAATGGTTCAAGAACAAGAATAACAAAAAAAATTGCCCCCAAAATGTGGGAGCACACTCTCCCACAAATACACCTACCACAAATTTAGAGTATACCGATAATGAGGCACACATAGCAAGAACACATTAAGGCAATGCAGAACTCTGACAAGTCAGGACTTTTAGGTCTTTTTATCTCTCATAATTTTCACTGGTTGCTTCCCAATAAGTATGGCATCTGGACTGGTCATGAAGTTCCATTATTAGACTAGACTGACCAGGAAGCCTCTGGGAGACTACATGTAGTCCTCTACTTCTTTAACAAAAGGAGAGAAATTAATTTTCTTATCTCTTCTCCAGGACCAATTTTATTTGTTTTATTGTAGTCAAGTTGTGTATTGTTTTTCTGATTCTATTTCACTGTGTAAGAGGTTACAAAAGTCTTCCTATAACTCTTTGAATTCTTCATATAAATGATTTCTTTTGGTTTAATAATGGAAGGGCAAACCTCAAACTACTAAGCACCACTCATGATATTATATTCATATGCCAACATTCATATCAACACTGTTTTTACTGTGTTTTACCCTAGCTCCTATAAAATTTTTTTTTTTCTTTTTATTTCTTTTTTATTCTTTCTCAGTTCCACATGGCCTATTTTTTCACTCATACTATCTCTATGGTCCTTTCATTTCTTTTCATGTTATCCATAAAACATTACAAAGGATAGTGCTTATTCAGAAACATCTCTCTTGTATTATATTGTAATATGATATTGATATTTTAAGGGGTAATGTTGCATAGTGGATAAAGCAATAGATGAGGAGTCAAAAAGTTCAAGTTTCAAATGCTTCCTCAAAAACTTGTTTTCTGTGTGATACTAGACAACTCATGCAACCCCTCTCTATGCCTCAGTTTCTTCATCTATATAGTGCAGATGTTGATAAAAATTATTTCCTGGGGCTGTTTTGAAGATCAAATATAAATCTTAGTTATCATCATCATCATCATCATCATCATCAGTGATTTCATTGCACTAAAATTAAAGGTAGTTCTATCATCTGAATTACATGTGATTCATTTATTATAACATCCATATATCCTGAACAAATATAGTTTACATAAGTCTGTTGGAGAAATCAATCAATTAATCAACATGCATCTATCATGGTCCAAACACTTTTTATATACTAAGTATAAAATAAGTAAAAGAAATGCAACAATCCACATTCTTTAGGAGTTTGTTGATATTTCAGTTTTCAATTTATCTTTAACCAGAAAAGATTAAACAAATAAGTCTGTTACCCAAATGATTTGTGAATTAAAATTATTCACTATGTTTAGAAAGAAATTTCAAAACTGAATGAATGGAGTATCAATCATTCACCCTTATCCACATTTATAATTCATGACTATTCTTGAGGTAAAGTAGGTTTGGAAAGCATCTTTCAGTCACACAATTGGCTGCAGGGTCTTGCCTGGTTGCCAAAAAGAGTTTGAGTTGGTAGAATAAAAGGCTCTCCTTCCACATGGGTTCTACATTGAATGTAATCCTAAAGATTCCTTGACAAATGTAAAGGGATCATTGATCAGTGACCCTCTGATTAAATATGTTAATCAGACACAAAACAAGGAGCTGAGCTTTGCAAAAAGTCACTTTTATTGTCATGGAGTATGGAAGTGGTCAGTAGGGAAATATATATACCATATTTCACATAGTAATAGGAAATGATAGGTTCATAGAATGCTTGAGTTGGAAGGGGAAGAACTAAGAGATCATCTAGTTCAATTTTCTCCTTTTATAGACAGCAAAATTGAGTTGTTTTAAATTTATGAATAGTGTAAGCAGCAGAAGTAGGGCAAGAACCCAGTTTTCTCAAACTTTGCATTCAGCATTTTTACAAGGTGAAAGTACAATGAAAAGGATTTATTGTATTCATCATGTCTGTGGCTTCTTAAAACATAGTAATATTCTGGTCACTTACATATCACATTTTGTTTAGCCATTCCTCAACTGAAGGGCATCTACTGTCTTTTCCATTATTTGCTGCCACAAAAGTACTCCCATAGATATTTGATAACTAGGAAGGTCTTAATAAGTACAAATAATGAATGCTGAGAAGTATTTGCATTATTGGAATGTGCACTATAATTTTTTTGTGTGTGTTTCAATCTATTGCCTTTTTTACATAATTATAAATTTACTATAAATAATAAAACTTTGAGCATATTTAATAACTTTTGGATATTTGTTATTCACACTAATAGGAACCTATGGAGCCTTTCTTTTTGTTAATGATCTTTTTAGGAAATATACTGGTAGTGGTGGAATCTCTGAGTCAAAGGGCATATAATTATATGAACTGATGCAAAATGGAGCAAATAGCATCTTGTAAATATATCCAATATATATATACTACTACAAATAGAAAGAACATCAACTATAAAACAAGCAGAAACTGATATTATGGAAAGAACAGGCTTGACCCCTAAGAAGAGCTACAAGATACAACATCTCACCTTCTCTTATTCTTTTGCAGAGATGAGAGACTCCATGGCTTTGATACTTACAAAAATGAATTTCAGAGAAGTGGAAGAGAAAGAGTATAGGGGGGAAAGTAGGTGATATAAAAACAAAATATACAAATACAAATCAGTTTTTAAAGAAACCTACATTGTGGTATTGATTGTTTTTGTTTCTTTGTGAAATTATCTCTCTAATGGTTATTTTATATATAAAATATCCCACCTAGCTCTATTGACAGATATTTGAATTGTACATACAATGCCACTTTAAAAAATAAGTGCAGGGGCTTAATGTCTTCAAGTTTCAAACTTTAAATATTCCATTTCCCCCTTTTTTAAAAAAAATACAACTGACGTTCTGATACATTGCAGAATAATAAAGAGCTATTTGCAGCATTCATTTCAGCATTAGAAACTAGCCACACAAAAACATGAACTGCAGATTGAAATATGTCAACACCACTTCTTGCCATCATTTTAAAATTTGTCAGAGCTCTGGCTTGAGGTTTTTGCTGGATTTAGGGACTTAGATTTAAAGGATTTAAAGAAGATGGATTTGAATGAACCAAAGTGCCCTTTGATCTGAAGTAGATCTTTTACTGGCAGAAAATTAGACACTTTTTTTTTTGAAGGGAGATGAGAGAAATATGGACTGGTGATGTCATTAATATAGGGAATTCTTATTAAGAAAGCTCCCTGAAACCATGTGGATGGTCAAGGATTCTGCAGCTTCCTAGAATTAGAACCAGAAGGATTCTTTTAGATTACTGAGTCCAATTCTTCCATTTTATAGATGAGGAAATCGAGGCACAGAAAAGTTAAATGACTTTCCAAGAATCACATTTTTAGTCAATATCTGAGGCAATATTCATATTCAGCTCTTTTCCACCATGGCATTAGGGGCACTCAGAAGCAAAGTGACTTTCCCATAGTCATGGAGTCATTGTGGCTAACAGGTAGCTCTTGAATCCAAGTCTTCCTGACTTAAAGAGGCACATTCAAGATTTCAGGATACTAAAGGACAGTTTAATACACTTTAGATTTTGTTCAACCTATAGGTATTTGATATGGGGGATACTAAAGCCATTTTCTGCCTGCAAGATGACGCTTTCTGACACTCCTACCACAAACATATTTTAACTTGTCCATGTTGCCTAAAAATTCAACTAATAAAATCATGTGATTCAGTAAAGGCAGTGCTAAAGTAGGAAAGGCATGATAGCAGACAGCCAAGAAAAACCTCGAAGAAGTGAAAGAAGATAGTGAAAAGTTAGGAAAGTGAGCCAGAGGACAGGTATATTTTGATACTTATGTGTAGCTTTGTGACACTTAATTTCTTTAGGATTCTATTTTATCATCTGTCAAGTGAAGATTTGGGATTAAATGAATCTTGGGTTCCTTCCAGTTCTAGATTTATGATCCCATAATGCTATATTTCTAGGCATAGGAGAATGATATTTAAGGTGATCTAGAGCCCTAGCCACTTTAGGAGAGTGTTGACCTTTGCTGTCCAGTCAGAAGTCAGAAGTCCTGCCCAGACTGGGCCATCTCAGAGAGCTAAGGATTTACTAGGGGTCATATAAAATGAGGAATGGGTAATTACAAGGTCAGGAAGTTCAGGCTATTAAAGATTAATCAAAGTCTTGACAAAGAAAGAAAGAAAAATAATTTGTAGACTAAGAATAATCTTATTCTATAATTTAATATAGTGTCTAGCATATAGTAGATGTTTGATGAGTGTTTTTTTTTTATTGATTGATCCCAGCAGGTTGATCAAAAAATCCACAAGTCAAGAATGGTTAAGGGAGCAAGTCTTTTAGAAGCAAGGAATGGCTTTGAGAACTATTTAAAACTTCTATTTTCTGTGCTCTTACTACCTGGGTCTACTCACTCATTTCTGCACTTAGCCATCTTCTGTTGATTGTGGGGAGCCTTCTATTTAGGCATTCTCACTTTTTATGTCTTGGGAATTAAATAAAGATCCCACTATTAGATGTGGTATTAGCACCTGCCCCATTTTATCCTGGCCATGATGGACATTCAACAAATATATCTTGTCATTAAATTAAAAAGTTATACTTTTTCTTGTTATCCATTTATGATACATGAACTAATATCCTGGATTTTGTAGTGTGTTATTTCTTTATAATTATGGAGTTAGATTTTTGTCAGTCAATCAATCAACAAATATTTATTGATTGTTTACTCTCTACTAAACACTATGCTAAGACTTAGAGATTCAAAGAAAGGCAAAAGCAACAACTATTCTCTAGGATCTCACAACCTAATGGAAAACACACTTTATAAATAATTAGACATATATACAATATGTACAGAGTAGATGGAAGGTCCATGTTCACATGTTGTAAATATCAGAGGCAGGATTCAAATCCAGATCTTTCTGATTTCGGGTCTAACGTTCTTTCTACTCTTTCTCCTGGTATAGAAAAATGAATAAACTCCATCGGTTCACTACTTCTGTAATATTTTACAAAAGATCCATTCCTAACCTGAATGAATGTAACTCACATTAAGAGATGAGTAATTTAGACACTAGAGTAGAAACTTAAATTCAAATGCTTTTTAATTCCATGAGCATTTATTAAGCATCTACCGTGTCCTAAGCACTCTACACTGGAGATAGAAAGACAAAAATGAACTAATTCTTGAATAAAGTCCCTTAGGGAACCTCCACTTTGTGTGTGTGTGTGTGTGTGTGTGTGTGTGTGTGTGTGTGAGAGAGAGAGAGAGAGAGAGAGAGAGAGAGAGAGAGAGAGAGAGAGAGAGAGAGAGAGAGAGAGAGGGAGAGAGAGAATATGTATAAAATGAATAATGAAAACTCAAACCTGAGTTCAAATCTGATCTCTGGTACTTAAACACTGGACAAGACACCCCAAATGTTCATAAGGACTATTCATGCCCAAACTGTGGCAGAGTATTCCGAGTTCATATCGGTCTGATCAGCCACAATCAGACACAGTTTAACTCGACTCTAACATAGTGATATCATTTTGGTCCTCCTCAAGAACAAAGGACAGCAAACAATTAACAGTAGCTGTAATAGTAGTAGCAGCAGCAGTAATTGTAACAGCGGCAGAAGCAGTAGTAATAGTAGTAGCATTAGTAGCAGCAGGAGCAGTAGAAGAAGAAAAAGAAATTGTAGCAGTAAGTAGTAGCAGGAGCAGGAGCAGCAGAAGAAATAATTTGTGGGAACTGTGATAGCCCTAACAATTAGGGGAAAGATCTCTTGTAGAAGGTGGTATTTAAACTGAATGGTGAAGGGGCTTAGGATTACAAAAAGCAAAGGTCAGATGCATAGTTTAGCCTGTAGAAAGGAAAAAGGAGGTTGAATGTTGTATCTGGGGAACACCAAAGAGACTGATTTGGCTGGTGTGTACTTCTCTGGGAAAGCCTTAGCTTTCAAGGTTGAAAAATCTGAGATATTCTTCAGTCTTTTGCTCATTGCCAAATTCTGAGTCAATATCTGAGGTGGGCAGGGGAAATAGAATCCAAGTTATCCAGTCCTGGGCCAGGACTCTGCCCCTTCAGAATGCAGAGCTTAATGTGGTGCTTACTTGATGGAAACAACAATGTCAAGTTCAATTACAACAAAATATTAAATTTGGGGGTACCCGGAAGAGATTTATAACCTTTAGGAAGCTGGAAACAGTAGACTTCACCTGCTTCAATCTCTGAAGTTTATACAGCAAATGCAGAACTTGTGAACTAATTCCTTGCAGTGAACAAAAATCATCTTAAAACTCGAACATGTTTGAAGTAGCTTTGGTTGGATTAGCAGATTAAGTGCATTATTCTGAATGCTCATGATATTTTTTTATTATGGAAAGACTTCAAAGTTTAGCATGATGTGACTGTTAGTCTGCAAAGACAACTCCTTCTGCATAAAAATGGCTTAAAGATCAGAGAAGAGAGAGATTTAACCCTTCACCTCTCCAGGCATACCATCCCAGGGAACAAGGCTCATTTGTTAATGTGCTAGAGCCAGAGTTAATCCATGCCATGTTAAAGAAAAGGAAACATAGTTATCAGATTTATACTTCTTTAAGATATTTTTCTCTCTTACTATCTATCTCTAAAGTTCGATCTGAAAACACTGAATATAGTACAGGCTTTCCTATAATCACATTAACAACTCACAATATATTTGTCAAAATATAATTTTATTGTTGTTACAAAATCCCCTCCAAGATTTCCAAAATGATTCCAAAGCTTTTTATTTTAAGCCTATCTTGATTTTTCTCCTTTTTGTCTCATGCTGAATTGATACCATTCTTCACACCCCCAACACACCAATTTCTTTGTATTTACCTGGCACCTGCTTTATATTTGAGAGGCAATTTGTTGTGAGGACAGTTGAGTCTTTTGGGGTTGCTTTCTACCTTTGGTATCCAACTGGCTACCCAAATCTCACCTATAGCTCAAAGAAGCTGTAGCATGCATAGCAAGCACTCTTTTCAGCAGATGGATTTCAGATTAAGGATAACTGATAAATGTCAAACCCATCCGAGAGTTAGGTGCAACACCTGAAATCAATGTTGGAGAACAGTACTAGACAGAGGGCTTAACAGCCTTCCAGCCAACCATTCCAAGCATCACAAAAATATACAGTTTCTCAAAGTTGCTACTAAGTGTATACACATCATAGCTCTGATATCTGGAATAGAGAGAGCAGCCTTGCCAGCTCTTATCCCATACTTTTTAGCGTGATGCTTTTCAGTGATATTGTCAGACTCCTTTAATGAGAATGAAAACGGTATCTCCCACTGCACTGATGATAAATTATTTAACTAGCAAAGGCTACATGCCAAGACTAAAATGAAGGGAGAGTTGGTGAATGACTTTCTTTTTTTTTTAATTAATTTTATAATTATAATTTTTTTGACAGTACATATGCATGGGTAATTTTTTTTACAAGATTATCCCTTGTATTTACTTTTCCAAATTTCCCCTCCCTCCCTCTACTCCCTCCCCTAGATGACAGGCAATCCCATACATATTAAATGTGTTACAGTATATCCTAGATACAATATATGTGTGTAAATCCAAATTTCTTGTTGCTCGGTAAGAATTGGATTCCGAAGGTATAAGTAATCTGGGTAGAAAGACAGTAGTGCAAACAGTTTACACTCATTTCCCAGTGTTCCTTCTCTGGATGTAGCTGTTTCTGTCCATCATTGATCAACTGTAACTGCATTGGATCTTCTTTACATTGAAGATATCTACTTCAATCAGAATATGTCTTTATATAATGTCGTTGTTGAAGTGTATAGTGATCTCCTGGTTCTGCTCATTTCACTCAGCATCAGTTCATGTAAGCCTCTCCAAGCCTCTCTGTATTCCTCCTGCTGGTCATTTCTTACAGAACAATAATATCCCATAACATTCATATACCATAATTTACCCAACCATTCTCCAATTGATGGACATCCATTCATCTTCCAGTTTCTAGCCACTACAAAAAGAACTGCCATAAACCTTTTGGCACATACAGGTCCCTTTCTCTTCTTTAGTATTTCTTTGGGATATAAGCCCAGTAGTAGCACTGCTGGATCAAAGAGTACGCACAGTTTGATAACTTTTTGGGCATAGTCCTAAATCCAGAATGGCTTTTACAACTCCACCAACAATGCAACAGTGTCCCAGTTTTCCCCCATCCCCTCCAACATTCATCATTATTATTTCCTGTCATCTTAGCCAATCTGACAGGTGTGTAGTGATATCTCAGAGTTGTCTTAATTTGAATTTCTCTGATCAGTAGTGATTTGGAACACTCTTTCATATGAGTGGATATAGTTTCAATTTCATCATCTGAAAATTGTCTGTTCATATCCTTTGACCATTTATCAATTGGAGAATGGTTTGATTTCTTATAAATTAGAGTCAATTCTCTATATATTTTGGAAATGAGGCCTTTATCAGGACCTTTAACTGTAAAAATATTTCCCCAATTTGTTACTTCCCTTCTAATCTTGTTTGCATTAGTTTTGTTTGTACAAAAGCTTTTTAATATGGTGTAATAAAAATCTTCTATTTTGTGATAAATAATGATCTCTAGTTCTCCTTTGGTCATAAATTCCTTCCTCCTCCACAAGTCTAAGAGGTAAACTATCCTATGTTCCTCTAATCTATTTATGATCTTGTTCTTTATGCCTAAATCATGGACCCCTCTTGATCTTATCTTGGTATATGGTGTTAAGTGTGGGTCCATAGATAATTTCTGCCATACTAACTTCCAGTTTTCCCAACAGTTTTTTTCAAATAATGAATTCTTATCCCAAAAGTTGGTGTCTTTGGGTTTGTCAAACACTAGATTGCTATAGTTGTACACTATTTTGTCCTATGTACCTAATCTGTTCCACTGATCAACTAATCTATTTCTTAGCCAATACCAAATGATTTTGGTGACTGCTGCTTTATAATATAGCTTTAGATCAGGTACAGCTAGGCTACCTTCATCTGATTTTTTTTTTCATTAATTCCCTTGAAATTCTCGACCTTTTTTTTCCATATGAATTTTGTTGTTATTTTTTCTAAGTCATTAAAATAATTTCTTGGAAGTCTTATTGGTATAGCACTAAATAAATAGATTAGTTTAGGGAGTATTGTCATCTTTATTATATTCGCTCATATCCAAGAGGGTGAATGACTTTATATTAGAAGATAATTGTGTACTCAATGTAGCCTCTAAGGCTGACATGCAATAAAAAAATGGATCAGTTCTCTGTCACTTAGAGTAATTTTGACCTGACAATGAACACAAAGAAACACAATTTGCCAGCAATGTGCCATTCATATGTGGAACCATTGGTAGCAGCCAATAGAGAAATTTTGAATGCTGTGGATAAGTTAACTTACTTTGACAGTATAATATTTTAGCAATTCTTGGGGCATAATTTATATTGCTCCCCAAAATGGTTGGATCACTTCATAATTTCACCAGCAATTAGTATCCCAATCTTTCCATATCCTCTTCAATTTTTTTTTTGTCACTTTCCCTTTTAACTATTTCAATCAATCTGGTAAATATAAAATGATATCTTGAAGTTGTTTTAACCTGCATTTCTCTAATTAGTAATGATTTAGAACATTTTCCCATATGGCTATAAGTTATTTTGATTTCTTCATTGGAAAAAGCAGCCTAGTCATATTCCTTGATTATTTGTCATTTGGGTAATGATTTGTATTCTTACAGATTTGAACAAGTTCTTTATGTATTTTTGATATAAGAACTTTGCCTGAGATAAATTCCTCTATAAATTCCTCCCCCCGCCCAAGTTTTTGCTTTCTCTCTGATCTTGGCTATATATGTTTTATTTGTAAAATAAATTTAAATCTAAATCTAAATTGTCCTTTGTATACTTAACTTTGCTTTCTGTCTCTTACTCATTCATAATTTTTTGCCAATTCATAAGTCTGATAAGTAATATGTTCCATGTTCTTCTAATTTTCTTGTAAAATCTCTTTTCATCTAGATCATGTATCAATTTTGACCTTATATTGATAAATGATGTAAGATATTAATTTATCCCAGTTTTCTGCCATCCTGCTTTCTAGTTTTTCTAATAATTTTCCTAACAAAAAACTTGTCAAATACAAAGTTATTATGTTTATTTGCTGCTATAAATTGTATGTCTACTCTATTCTATTGATCTAATTTTCTATTTATTAGCCAATACTAGATAGTTTTCATAATTGCCTCTTTACAATATAGTTTAAGATCTGGTACCACTAAATTTTCTTCCTTTACATTTCCACTCATTTTTAAAAATATTTTTTTGCAAATAAATTTTATCTAATTCAGTAATTTTTTTTTGTAATTTAGTTGAGATAGCATTGAATACATAAGTTAGTTTAGGTAAAATTATCATTTTTAATATGTTGGTCCTTCCTACACATGTACAATGAATATTTCTCCAATTATTTAAATCTCATTTTATTTCCATAAAATATTTTGTTTTGTTATAATTTTATTTATATAGTTCCTAGATTTGCTTTTGAGAAATATTTGGCTCAGATATTTTGTACTGCCTAAAGTTATTTTAAATGCTTGGAGATGGTTGTTTAATTCTATAAATATGTGTATAATATTATATATGTAATAAACATGTATGCAAATATTAATGTAAAAAAATGAAATGTAAAGAAAAAGAGAGTACAAATTTTCAACTTAAGGAGAGAACTTTCCTTTTTGTGAATTCTTTCTGGGGGAAAAGAATAACTCTTTGACTGCCAGGCTACATTTTCCCCATTCTAATCTGAACTTAATTCATTTGTGCACTGTCAGGTAACCACTGTCTCATTGCCTGCTTTGGTAGGAATGCTTTGTTTAATTTACTTTGCGCTGTTTGTTACAAAATCACTAGGGAATCTTTTTTTCAAAAACAAAAACAACAACAGAGAAATAGTTCCCAAGATAAATATGAATCCTTTTGAAAATCCATCATTTAAGTATTTAGAAAGCTTGAGTACATTTTCTCCCCTGGGAGAACTTACTTGGGTGGGGTGCCATTTGGGTCTCAAATCAGTATGAGCAAGCCCATCCAAAGAGGAAATTTGTTGGACTGGAAAGAGGCCTGAGTCACAGAATCACTGAACCATAAGTATTGGAAGAAACTTCCTTTGGACAACTAGTCCACCACATTCCAAAAAAATAATCCCCGTACAATGTCCCTTACAAATGGTCATCCAATATCTGTTGAGACTAAAATTTATTTTCTCCTGCTTCTGAAACAGCCCTTTCTCCTTTTTTGGCTTACTCTTAATTGTTACTACGCACATTTTCCTCTTTACTGCTGTTGTCAACTATTACTAGCTCTGCACTTTGAGGTCAGGTGGAATAAACCTAATCCCTCCCTTCCCCTCTCCTCCCCTCCCTTCCCCTCTCCTCCCCTCCTCTCCTCTCCTCTCCTCTCCTCTCCTCTCCTCTCCTCTCCTCTCCTCTCCTCTCCTCTCCTCTCCTCTCCTCTCCTCTCCTCTCCTCTCCTCTCCTTTCCTTTCCCCTTTTTCCTTTCCTTTCCTTCTTTTTCC
The DNA here is from genome assembly GCF_048593235.1 of Sminthopsis crassicaudata. Lineage (NCBI taxonomy): Eukaryota > Metazoa > Chordata > Mammalia > Dasyuromorphia > Dasyuridae > Sminthopsis > Sminthopsis crassicaudata. The sequence goes on from NC_133622.1 coordinate 71,996,016, forward strand.
TTTTTCCTTTTTTTTTTTTCCTTTTGCAATTAGGATGACATAGCTAGTGAATGTTGTGCCTGAGGTCAAGTTTTAACTCAGATTCTTCTAACTCAGGGACAGTACTCTATCCATTACACCATCTGGCTGCCTCCTCTTCATCCAGTATCAACAGCTGAGGATAGACTTTATAATTCTGGTATAACTGCTTTTCCAGGACCATTATACCTGGACCCTTCAATTTATTTTTGTATGACATTGACTCATCTTTAATATTACATGTATACCAATAATGTAAAATTATATGAATATCAAATAATTGTTTTAAAATAAATTTCTTTATGATTTATTATGAATAAGCCCTGAGCTGATTGACCGTTAAGAATTCAGCCTGTTCTGATCCTCTGGTTTCCACTCAAGATCATAATATCTAATAGTATTTAAAGGTTTTCCGAGCAATTTATATGTGTTATATTAATGGATCCTCATAGTTAGTCCAGGGTTTCTTAAAGTTTTTCCACTCATGTCCCCTCTCCTCCCAAGAAACTTTTATGCAACCACAGGCATAATCAAATATTTATTGATAATAAATCATAAAGAAATTATCACATATTCAACTGACCTCTATGACATGCACGAGAAAAAAATTGCCTTTTTAGTTGTTTTGAACTCTCCATGATCCCAAATAGAATTTTCTTGGTAAAGATACGAGAGTGGTTGAGATTTCATTCTCCAGCTCATTATACATATGAAGAAACTGAAGAAATGGGATTAAATGACTGCCTAGGGTCACATAGTTATAGTAAATGTCAGAAGCTAGATTTGAATTCAGCTCTTTCTGACTCCAGATCTAGTATTTTATGTCCACTGTACTATCTAGCTGCCCTTACCTTTTCAGAGGAATTTGCTTTTCTTCTCATTGTAAAGATGACAGCAAATGCTATTATAGTCTAAGACCCTTCAAGATGAAAATCAGGCAAAAGGTATTTGTAAGGTGCCTCTTGCTCTCCTGGGATGGAGTAAGGTATCTTTCCACTTTTGTTCAGCCTGGCCCCTTCCAATTCTACATTCTATATTCCACGAGTCCTAACACTGGACAAATGATTGGTCCTGATTTCCTATCTCAAAGCATTCTTGCCCTCCTCAATGAGTTCTGGAACACATGACCAAGATCTCTACTTTGCTTCCATTATATATTATATTTTGCTCAATTACATCCACATTGTATCTTCCCTAATGGAATAGGTTGACCTCAAAAGGAGAGATTGTGTTAGTTTTATCTTGATATTCTAACATCTAAAATAGTAAATTTCCCCCTTGGGCACCAGGCTGTTAGTGGGATCTGGACCTGCAGTATTATCAGTGTAGAAAATCCCAATGTGGAATTTCTCTTTACTCTTAAACATAGGCAATTTTTCTCTAACATCCTAGTTTGGGGAACTGCCTAGAACAAGGAGAGATTATCCTTAACCATGTTCATATAATCTTTACGTGTTAGAAAGAGGCCTTAAACAAAGGCCTTCCTGATTTCGGGGATGACCCTCTATCTGTTCTAAGTTTCTTTATCTGTTCCATAGGTAGAAACTTGTATATACTATTTATATTATATTTTAATGATATTACATCATATTATAATTATATAAATCTATAATGTGTCTATAACATGTCACATATATGAATATATAATATATAAATGTAACATTTTCATATTTTCTCTCCCCTATTAGAATATAAGCTCTTTGAGGACAGAAACGATGTTTGCTTTTTCTTTGTATCCACACTGTTTAGCACATAAGAAATCGATTCTCCTTCCACTTTGCACATACATATTTCAATTTATTTCAAATCAATATTGGTTGAATTGAGTTGGGGACAGTGAATATACATGAATATTTTAAGGATCTTGTGATTTCCTCAATGAGAGCCTTTCTCCAGCAATGCAGAACATGTAACTCTACATATTTAATTAGACAATCCCAGAGTTGCTTTATCCCTAAACAATAGCCACCCTGAAACCAATGTGGTGAGCAGTCTCTCCCAACTGAGTGAGGCTGGTCCTGGATGCAGACAATTTCTGTCTCTTGATCAGCCCGTGCTCAGAAGTCCTTCCAGCTGAGTAGGACCTGCCAACACTGAGGATCTCCTGGCATGGCCTTTGAGAAGCTGGGGTATCCTCCAGCTTGAGAAGAAACATTAGAAGAAGATTTAAATGAGAAATACTTTGACATATTTATAAAACAAGTATAGTCCGGCACTTGTATATAGGCTGTTCTATATAAACCAGCAGTTGCTAGCCTGAGGTCCATGAACTTATTTTTTAAAAAAAATATTTTGATAAAGATATTTCATGAAAATTGATTTCTTCTGTAGCTTTATATATTTTTTAGTGCCTTTAAAACATTATAGTGAAAAAAGAGGCTTCTCCAGACTGTCAAAGAGGACCATGACACATAAAAGGTTAAGGACCCTGGACTTAAAAGGTTTTTTGTTTTCTTTAAGTGCTTAATGTCCAACAAAATCCATGTATTTTATTTTCTGTCCTTCCAAACATCATGTTTCTTGTCCTTGTTTCTCCAATGAGATGATAAATATCTTAAGGACAGAATCTGTTTTCTGCTTCCCTTGATTCCTTCCCCCTCAGCCCAGTGGTAAATGCATTTTAGGGTCTCAATGAATTGATTTGAAACAAGTTGGATTAGGTTTGAATCCTGGCCCTGGCACTTGCTCCCTTTGTGAGCTTGAGAAAGTCAAACTAAATAGGTCTATTTGCTCATTTCCAAAATAAGAGGGTTGACCTGGAAGACTTCCATGTCTAGCTGTCAGAGGATTTGAAATATGATTGAATGTGATGTCAGTCAGTTAACAATTATTTACAAAATACCTACTATATGCCGGGCATTGGATTAATTGAAAATACAAAGAAAGGAAAAAGGTAGTCCTATCAATGTGCACACAGTGTTGTAATAATGCATCTCTAATCATATGCAAAAACCATGTACAAACGAGATACAGACAGGCTAGATTGGAGATAATTAACTTCTATGGGAAAATACTAGCATTAGGCAATTAATATATCCAGTTACATCAGCAAGCACTTTTAGAATACTTACTGTATACAAGGCTCTGAACTAGGCACCTAAACATTACATTATATATAGGAAGGATTTCTTAATGTCTCTAGTCAACTTGAGACTTTCCAGGAGACCGTGCTATAAAAATGGACCGAACCTAATGAAGTCATAGATTATAAAGTCAAAATTCCTGGATCAGGTTTCAGCTAATTGACTTTGAATGAGTCAGATTTTCAGAACCTGAGTCTTCTCTTCTGCAAAATGGGGATAATAATGTTTGCCTTCCATATTTCATAGGATGGTTATGAGGCTCAAATAAATCCAGGACTTGAAAGTTTTTTTGTTTTTTTTTAAGTGCTTAATGTCCAACAAAAGAGTTCCTTCCCTTTCCCCTCCTTTGCCTCTCTGTCTCTGTCTCTCTCTGTCTCTCTCTCTCTCCCTCCACATATATATATATATATCTATATATCTACATATAGATATCTATATATATTTTTCTTATGTTTCTATTCTCCACCTCTTCTCCTCTTCCCTCAACTGGAACAATGCTTGACATACAGTAGATATTTAACAAAAACTTATTGAATTGAACTGAGTTCTTGAGTACCTACTTAATTTAAGGTTCTACACTGGGCTGAGTGTTTACTAGAAGTCAGATGGGGGCTAAAACAAGGTTGAATTCTCTAAGAAAATGGGCCCACTGAAGCACGAACCTGAAATCTTTTGGACTATTGTCAAATAGACTTCCCCAATTTTGACTTCTGTTTATTAATTTTAACTTCTGGCAAACTGTAAAAGCCCCAATAGGGACATATATTTTCTTTTTCTCTCCTGCAAATTCTTAATAGAAAGCAACCAACGAGAAGGAATGACTTATAAATGAAAAGGAGGGTAGACTTTCTATATATTGAATACAATAAACCCAAAAACTGCCAAGCAAAGATTAGTGTTTTGGTGTTTATATGTGGGGAAAGTTTTTGTTTAAACACAATGTTGTTAATAAACACAGATTTATGAAACATTTTCTTTGATCAATGAGTTAGGGCAGACTCCAAATACATGGATTGTGTTTCTGAGTGTCAAAATTCAAAAAGAAAGAAAAAAAAGACTGAACACAGCTTCTCCAATCATATATATTTTTCTGGTTTGGAGGTTTACATTTACATTCCCTCTTCCCATTATATTTAACCATCAAAATATGTGTTTCCTCTTAATAAAAATTTTTTTAAAGACTCTGAACAATGTACAGAAATCTCATGAGTTCTATCCAATCTAATCTATCCACCAAGTCTTAATTGAGGGTGAAATGTGGTATTTTTCCTATGTAGAGTGAATAGCTGATAACTGTCCAAAGCATCCTAGATTTAGATATCTCTCATCTTTCCAGTTATAAAGGGTTTCTGTGCTTCAAAGATGATTATTAGAACAAATATTTTAGAATCAGAAGAAGCCCACAAAGTTTACAAGAACAACATGGTTAAATCCTTCAAAGACTTTGTGTCATTTCCTTTCAATAAAGTAATGATTTTCAAGGTTTTAGTACTTCATTTAAGTGAAATAATTCAGAAGAGGTGAGTGGCAAAGTTTTCTAAGTGAGCTCAGAGACTCACAGAATTCTAGGGGTAAAAAGTATCTCTAAAGAGAGCAATATACCAGAAAAATAATTCCCACTATGGTGTCCCTGATTAATGGTTAATCATAAATTTGCCTAAAGCCTCCTAATGATGGGAAAGAATGAGGAAATGGGTAGGTAGAAAGGGCATTTATTAATCACTTATTCTGTGGTAGATACCATACTAAGACCTGATAATACAAATACAAGGAAAATCCGACTATCTTTCCTTAAGGTGCTCACATTCTAATGAGAGAAGACAATTGTAAGAAAATTGGAAAAGGGAATAGGGCAGAAGAAAGAAGGAAAGTGCCTCTGGGGAGAGGAATGTCAAGGAAGAAGATAAGAAGGATTCTGGGAAGAGAATCTAGGTGAGTGAGGTGAAGAAAGGCTGACATCCCTCCTAAAATGGGGGTCCTACAGATGAAATCACCAATGAGAAGAAGAGGATCCTCGTTCAGAACTACTTTCAGAAATAGCATACACTCCAATTTAAGATCACTAATTAATTTTCCTATTAACCTTAAATTTACCTCTTAGCAAATTTGGCTTTCTGTTTTTGTTTTTATCCTTCTGTCCTGCAAACCAGGGGTAAAACTAAAAGCCAATTCTACACATCCTTGAAGATGGCTTTTTTGACCTTGCCAAGTCTTCTCTTCTTCAGGCTAAACTTATCCAGTTACTTCAAATGACTCTCATGAGGGAAGAATTCACTAATTTCATTATTCTCCTATGAATGCTTTCTTTCCACATTATTTTCATTTATTCTGGGCATTCTCCCCAACAAGTTTCATATTCTCTATTCACAGGCTTTCTATGTTTTCTGTTGCGAACCAGAATCAATTAAAGGGCTTATTTCAAGAAAAATCTTGAGAAGACAAGTCCTGTTAAAGCTGTGTCTTCATGCTAATGAACAAAGGTTTGATATGGCAAAAATAGATAGATTTTTATTAACTTTTTTTGTAGAATTTCTCTGGGAGTATGTGATGGAGGAGTTTTCCTTTTCCCTCATTGGCTTTTTCCTACCTCAGAGCATATCCTCTGACTGCTTCTGACCACTTCCTCCTTCTTTCTTCTGGGGTGGGAGATTATGATCTTTTAATTGGCCATTGAGTTCAAACTCTGTGGATTTAGTAATAACATCATGTCCAGCCCTCAGGTATCTCTCTCTATCTGCTTGCCTTGAAGACTGATGATTCTGTAAGTTGTTGAGAGTAAATGGAAGAAACATTCTTTTCCCTAATTAGCTGCAAGCTGCAAGCTCATGGTGTCCACTCAAGACTATGTTTGAGATGCGGCTGCTTGCTGTTTGGGACTTCTTTCTTTTGCAGTGATGCTTTCTGAAACCTCAGAATGTAGCTGGCGTCCCATCCTTGGAGAAAAACATCTCAAGCTGTGGGGTGAAACCGTATGGCAAAAACACTGCCACAGATTAGTCAAGAGAGAAGGAATCATTGACAGAGGTAGACTGAGGGAGAGAGGAAAAGTCAAGTTAGCATTAATTATATTGTACTCAGCAGGAGTGGAATGTTAAATAGTTAATGAGCACCCTGGTTATAAGCTTTGAATACTAGCCACCCAACCAGTTGCATTCATTCTCTGATCATTTATTGCAATAATAATCATGGCTAGCACTTATATAGCACTTTAAGATTTGCAAAGTACTTTACAAATACTACTGCATTTTATCCTCATAACAATCCTGGACGATAGATGCTATTATCACCCCCAATTTAAAATACTAAGATATATAGATGAAGGAACGTACCCAGGATCACATAGCTAAAAATGGTTGAGACTACATTTGCTAATTGCTTAGCATTCATTTATGTTTGGAAAAACATTTCTTGGTTTTTAGTTAATTTACGTTAATTTAGATGCTTTTTAATGCTCCTAACCTCAACCACATACCTGTTCTAGGGAGAATACTTTAGAGCTCAAAATAGAATTTTTGAATTTCAAGATTCTGAGGAGGAGATGGAATTGTTTCCCTCTTGAGGATACAGGCAATCACAGAGCCATGAACCCAGGGCCAACTGCCAGGGTAGATAAGGAACAAAGATTGGCAAAAGTCACCATCCCTGTGGCTTCCTGGCTAGCTGGTACTTTCAATCTTAATGACTGATCTGATTTTTCTTCTCCTCCTCCAAAGTTTTTCTTCCCACTCCCCATTCCCAAACCAAATTGGTATATTTTGGGGCACTAGGGGAATATTTCTAGCAAAAATAATACCAGTTTAATATTTATATAGTGTTTCAAGGCTTGCAAAACATTTTCAAAATATTATCTCATTTGATCTTCACAATATCTTTGTGAGATAGATGCTATTATTGTATCCATTTTAGAGATGAGGACATTGAGGCAGACAGACTTGTGTTTTGTATGTGGTCACATATACAGTAAGTATCTGAAGCCAAATTTAAACTCTGATATTCTTGTCTCTAGTTCCTCTGCTTTATCCACTGTGTCAGCTAAAATATACTAAATGCTATTTGGTAGCTGAAACTATTAGCTCATCAGATAGTAGAGTAAGCAAGGATTCTGCAGTAGAAAGAGTTTCCGGGTTTATATCCTGTTCCGCCATGTATTACTTATTTGATGTTGGGCAAGTAATGAACCTTTCTGGCCCTTAGTTTCCTCATTTGTGAAATGAGGAGGGCTGGACTAGATCATTTTAAGTGTCTTTGTAACTCTAAATTTATCTCATGATAGGAGCCTGCAACCATGTGGGTCCTCTATTGAAAGCAGAACAAGAATCTCTTTTCTCCCAAGTTCTTGTCAACTTTGCCCCTCATTCAGGCCTGAAGTGTTATATAATCATTTACTCCACCAATAAGGAAAGTCTTTTGCAAATATCTCCAATTATATTCACATCTTTTTCTTGATTCTTTCAAATTTATTCAATATCAGATCATGCAAGTCTCCACAAATTTATTTGAAGTTTTTATACTTGCCAGTGCCTAGAGCGTAATGATAAGCTATTACATTGACATAACATAATTTGTCCAACCATTGCACAATCAGTGGACACCCACTTTGTTTACAGGGTTTTTGCTACCTCACAAAAATATTACTACACATATTTTGTGTACATTATTGTCCCCGGCTTCTTTGAACTCTGTAGGGGATAAGTGACCAATTGTGATAACACTTGGTCAAAGGGCATGTAAAACTTAGTGAATTTATAGCAGAGGTTTTTAACTTTTTCTGTGTTATGGATACCTCTGAGAGTTTGGCATAGTTTTATCAATCCCTCCTCAAAGTAATATTTTGATGAAGGGCTAAATTTGAGTTAGAAAAAAATAAAGATGTAATTTTTTTTCCCACCACTGTTCATAGACTCCTTGAAATCTATCCATGGATCCCTTGGAGGTCTAAGTTAAGAACTACTGATTTACGGCATAATTCCAAATTGTTTTCCTGAATAGCTGGACCCCTTTACAACTCCACTAACAATTTTTTTGGCCATCTTTGCCAATCTGATGAACTTGAAATGAAAACACAGCTTCCTTCAATGTTTAATAGGGTCATCTTCTAGTAGCTGCAAAACAGTTGCCTTTTACAGTTCCTTTTCGTCATTTAGATGAAAAACTAAGTATTGCGCTCTATTATTCAAATTTCCTGCTTATAAGAAACAACATTTCCCTCTAAAGAATATGCCGATGATCTGCCATCTTCCCATCTACCTATCAATATTCATTCCAACTTAAATTCCATTTGTCCATAATTAATAAGATCCCATCTGGACACCCAAGGCTCAAATAGTAATTTGATGTGTCAAAGAGAGTCTCTCTCAGGATGCTGCAGACAGTATGATTTAAGGATGCATCAGGTTCCTCATATCTCTGTTAACTTTTCCCACAAATTATGAATGACTGTTTATCAAAGACGGAAGGAAGAGAAATTCCTCTAAAGGCATTAAGATATGGGTCACTGTCCCCGACTGCTATAAATTTGAAGGAATGTGCTATGTGTCCCTGAGAAGATAACAAACATAAATAGAGAGAAACAAACAAGTGTTTCAAATGAGGGCAAAAGAGCACAAGAAGTATGTAGTTATAAGTGAAAATGCCAACAGAGTTGATGTGTAGTTAAGGAGTTTCAGTTAGGCTGGAAAATAAATGGTCTCCCATATAATGTTTTGCTTTGGAGATCATTAATCTACTGTCAGTGACAAAACATAAAGTTAACATGTTGGGAAAGTTCATTGTTCATAGGCAACTCCCTAAGCATAATTAACTAATCAATGAATCTTCTTATGGAAAAACAAGTCTCCTCTTTGTTTTTCTCCTCTCTTTTCCTTTCCTCTCCTCTTCTCTCCTTTTTCCTCTCCTCTTCTCTGCTCTTTCCTCTCTTCCTAATGACATCAAACTGGAACTGAAGTATTTACACATGAACTTCATATGACATTTCATCGTTGAAGATGATACCTTTTCTAGTTTCTGCCCAGCTTTAATCTTTTGGAGTCATTTTCCAATTTCCATTGTCACTATGGTCTCATCTTCTAAGAAAAGAGATGCAGAGCATATGGAGTTTTATGAAAGATGGATTCTTTAAAACCCCAAGACCCTTTGGGCAATACTCATGCTCTGAGAACCAGCAGAGATGTAACATAATCAGGCTTTTTTCTCTCTTCCTTTTTCCCTTTTTCATAGATCAATGTGATAAACAAAGGTGGTAAAGCTTTTAGACTTAAAGCCAGAAGGAACATTAAAAATCATTTTACCAATAATGAGGATCCCTCCCAACTCCAAATCCCATAACTCTTTGTTCTTAAGCACATGCCAAAAGAGGCCCATCCTTTATTTATTCAAAGGAAACTTGGAGTCCCTTTTTATAGTTAAGAAAAGAAAAAAATTGAGTTTTCATACAATCAAAACCAAAATTAGAAGAGAAACAGAAAACTGGAAGAAATTTCACATCCAGTGTTTCTGATAAAGAACCTATTTTTAAAACATAAAGAGAATTGACTCAAATTTATAAGAATACAAGCTATTTCAAACTGATAGATGGTCAAAGGACATATGTGAACAGACAATTTTCAAATGACGAAATTAAAAGCATTTCTAGTCATATTTAAAAATGTTCTAAATCATTATGGATTAGAGAAATACAAATTAAGACAACTTTGAAGTACCACTTCACATGTCTCAGATTGGCTAAGATGACAGGAAAAGATAATGACAAATGTGGGAAGGGATGTGACAAAACTTGGAGACTAATACATTATTAGTGGAGCTGTGAACTGATCCAACCATTCTAAAAAGCAATTTGGAACTATGGCCAAAACACTATAAAACTGTCCATACTCTTTGATCCAGCAGTGTCTCTAGTGAGTCTATATCCCAAAAAGATCATAAAGAGAGGGAAGGATCAACATGTGCAAAAAATGTTTATAGTGGCAAGGAACTGGAAATTGAATGGATGCCCATCACTTGGGGAATGGATAATTAAATTATGATATATGAAGGTAATGGAATATTATTGTTCTATAAGAAATGATGAGCAGGCTGATTTCAGAAAAGCCTGGAAAAACTTACATGAACTGATGCCAAATGAAGTGAGAAGAACCAAGAAAACAATAAGATTATGCAAGGATCAATAGTGATAAACTTGACTTTTTTTTAACAAGAAGGTGATTCAAGGCAATTCCAAAAGATTTGTGCATTTAGAGAAAAACTATAGAGATTGAATATGTATAAAAGCCTAAGTTATTGCTTATTTGCTTGTTGTTTTTTTTTTTCTTTCTCATTTTTTCCCTTTGGATTTGACTTTTCTCAGGCATCACAAACATGGGAATACATTTAGAAGAATTGCACATACTTAACCTATGTTGGATTACTTGCTTTCTAGGAGAGGAGGGGGGGGAAAGGATAAAAATTTGAAACACAAAATTTTCTAAGGTGAATATTGAAAACTATCTTTGCATGTATTTTGAAAAAATAAAAAGCTATTATTATCATAATAAAAAAGAAAGAACTTTAGACTGAAAGGAAAAATGTAACTTAGATTTGAATTTAAGATGCTGTACAATCTAGCTCTGCTATGCAGAAACAATAGAATTTAATAATTAGGAAGTTACCTCCACTCTACTCCAGATAACTCTACCACTGATAATATCTTCCTTGGTCCCAATCAGCCCTACATCTTATCCCTTGATAATGGTTTCCCCAGAGCAATGGTATCTAGGAGTCTTCCTTCCTCTACTCAACAAAATGTGTCTTAAAATTTTGATTCATTTTAGTCCCATAAATTACCAATTATGACTCAGCTATTGCCATTTCCCAGGATTATTCTGAACTCTTTTTTTTTTCATTCTGGAAAGCTATTCTTTGCTTCTGGAAAACAACTCTTCCTTTAAATTGAAACTTCTATACCACCACTCTAAGAAGCCTTGGCCCTGAACCATCCAACTGAAAGTGATCCCTTCTTAAATTTTCTTGGGATACTTTGTGTGGATCTCTCCTTTTTAAATATATCCTTTCATATTTTTTTTTTTTTGCATTTATGTTATGTAACTATTAGACTGTAAAATCTTTGTGAGCAAGGAGGCAGAGGGAAAGGCATAAAGTATGCCTTTTTTATTTGTGCATCTCCAGTGCCCAAAATAGTTTCTTGCATATGGGGGTTTCATAAATATTTGTTGAATTGGATACTTATTAATGATAAGTGTCCAAAATTGCAATGTACTGCCTTGCAAGAAAGTTTCCCATCAAGTAAAAGCTGACTGGCTACATGCATGTTCTAGAGACATTTGTGTTCTGGATAGAATGTGATGACCTCTGACATCCTTTATAGTTTTGTTTTATTCTGATTTCTGATTCTAATTCCTTTAAATAAATTTTTGGTTGGATTTTTATTGGCTGTTCCCCATCCCTGGAGTTCTTTTCCTCTTCATCTCTGCCTCCTAGATCCCCTGGCTTCCTTTGAACCTCTGCTAAAGCTTAGCTTCAAGTCTCACTTTCCACAAAGTTTCCTTCTAGATACTCTATCAATGCTAATGCTTGCCCTCCATTAATGTATCTCCAATTAATCTCCATTTATTTTATTTGTACAGAGTTGTTTGTATGGTATCTTCCCCATAATAATGTGAGCTCCTTATACTAAGAGAAGGAAAATCTCTGTCTTTCCTTGTATCATTAGTATTTAGAACAGTATTTGGTATCCAATAAGTATTTAATAAATGTTTGTGGACTTGACTTGAGAAAACAGAGACCACATGATGACACTGACTTATAAACATTATTTTTTTCTTTGAATTAAAAAAAAAGACAAGAATAAAAGATGTCCATTCTGTTGTCAATTGAGACAGATGTTGACCTTTCTGTAGTGAACTTTTCCTTTGGGTGGAAGACAAAAAAAATTGTACTTCTCTACTTGGTCTGCACTAAAGATCCCTCGAAAGACCTAATCAAATTCAAACCAATTCAACAAATATTTAAAAATAATATTCTCAGGATCCAAAGACAAGAATAAAATCTACTCTCAGTATACACAGAATTTTGTCTTCCATCAAAGGAGTAGTCTCCGATATAGGAAATTAAAAAAAAAATTCTTGCTTTGAAACAGGAAAAATTCTGTCATTTCATTGGTATGATGACTGCCTCTACCAGTTTCATTGTACTGAAGGGAGTATCTTCATTAGAGAAATTTTATAATCTAATTGTCTAGGCTTAGATAGTTTCATTCACAGTATTTTATTGGCCATCTAGTCAAATCCCATTACTTAGGTGTAAAAACAAAGGCTCAGAGATAATAAATGACTTGTTGCAAGTCACACAGATAGAGAGTAACAGATCCAGTGTTCCAGTCTGGGTCCTGAGGTGAATACTAGACTTGGAGTCACCAACACTGGTTTTGAATCTTTCCTCTGATACGTACTAGCACGGTGGACTACATCTATGAGCCCCAATTTATTCATCCTTAAAATTAGTGTCATAATGCCTACACCGTAGGATTCTTTACTAATTCACCTGAGATAATGCATGGGAAACATTCTGAAAACTTTAAATTACAGTATAAATAGTCCATTTTAATTCCACTTACTGATGATAGCCATGTTTATACTCAGGCTTTCCTTACTAGTAAAGAAAAGCATATATATATATACACACACATATATATATACATATATATATTTTAATCTAATATGATTTTTAGAAAAAAACAAACTTTGTAACAAACATATTTTTTAGTTTGAATCATATGAGTCAAACTCTTTTAAAATGTTTTATAGTGATCCTAATAGAACAAGTCAAAACAATATAAAAAAGACCTTGTTGATGAAATATACATGTTACGATGGGGCTATATTTAGATTATACTATAGACCAAGAATAGGCTATGATTAAGGCTGATGCTAGCTCCAACTTGATGTGGTATTGATAAAAAACAGAAACATCTTTTAGCTTTCCTTCCATGTAGTTTCCACTGAGAAATTAGATTATTCTTCAATAGAAACCATGGCTGTAGGAAATGTCCCCACACAACCTGAAAAAAAATTCTGATTGCAAGGATGGAAAATGTTCTCCTGAATGTAATCATGACATATATATATATATATATAATATACACACACATACATACATACATACACACATGTATATACATACATATATGGAAATATACATATTCTACACACATATATATGTATGTATACACATGCATATATATACATATGTGTGTTTTTTATAAATATAGTCATTGTTATTGTTGCATTGTTTCAATGTTTCTGACTCTTTGTGACTCTATTTGGGGTTTTCTTGGCAAAGACACTGGAATAATTTTTTTTTTTTAACTTCTTTAGCTCATTTTTACAGATGAGGAACTGAGGTAAGCAGGGTTAAGTGACTTATCCAGAGTCACACAGCTGAATGTCTGAAGCTGAATATGAACTCAGGAAAATGCATCTTTTTGGCTCCAGGTCCCAGTGCTCTATCTCCTGTACCATCTAGTTTGTGTGTGTGTGTGTGTGTGTGTGTGTGTATGTGTGTGTGTATGTGTGCACATGCAGCTGTATATATACATATATATGCACATACATAATTATACAAATATATGTATACATACAGTTATTTATACATATGCATACCTTAGTACATACATACATATAGTTATCTTGTCTATGTTGCAAGGGTTGGAGTGCAGTGCCCTCATGATCTGGAAAATCAACATATGTTTTGGCCTTCCCTTGGTACTAGAGAGAAGTCTGAATTTTTTCCTTTTTTATGGGGAATTATAGTATTAAAAGATAAAATATGTTCATATTATATAATACTATATATACTATGTATTTCTGAGTTTCTAAACTTTTTACCTATTATCTGCATTCTGTGGCTTCTGCAAAATTTATTCTGACCCATAATATATTGAAACTATGATGAAGAAAGTCATTATGTGAAAGGGATAACTGTTTATGTATGTGTGTGTTACACACATACACATACACATATACACATATATGTATATTTTATAATATGCAAAAGTTATACATGTATATACAATTAGGTGGCACAGAATTTAGGACACAAGGCCTGAAGCCAGGAAGACTCACCTCACTGAGTTAAAATCTGATCTCAGATACTTACTAGCTGTGTGATCCTGGGCAAGTTACTTAACCCTCTTTTCCTCAGTTCCTAATTTATAAAAATGAACTGGAAAAGATAAACCATTTTAGTATATCTGCCAAGAAAACCCCAAAAGGGGGGTTTCACAAAGAGTCAGATACACTTGAAAATGACTATATATATATATATATATGTATATATATATATATACACACATATATACATACACACACACATACACACACATATGTATTTCTTACATGCTCAGAATATCACATTATAATTAGAAAAATCAAAGTTTTTCTTTCTAATAACAAGTGCAATGAGTTTCTCTTCAAAATTAAAATATATTTAGAGCTGGGAGCAATATTAGAAACCATTTAATTCAAACCTTCATTTTATGGATGAGGAACTTAAGCCCAAAGAGGTTAAACTCCTTGACTTTGCCCATGCAAATTGCAAATGGCAGAATCAAAATTAGAATCGAGGTTCCCTGACAGATCAGATGCGGAGTGATTTACTGATGCTATATTAATTTATTCATGCAGCATAAACATTAATGAATTTTGGAGCAAAGTTTTTTTTTTTTTTTTAATAAATATGTAGGTAAAGTTCAAGAGGGCTCTGGGATTTTGGAAATGTATGGGAACTCCCTCCTCTTGAGAAAGGTCTTTCCATTAAGGCAGACTGGTAATTCACTTGTTACTTAGAATTTTAGAGAGCTGATGAGGCCCAAAGACATCATACAGTCAATGTTTTGAATGTAGGACTTGGGTCTTCTTGACTTTAAGCCTGGACTGCTGGCCATGACTCTATTTGATCTTAATAGGGCTCTTCAGATTTCTCTTAGTTTTTCATACTTTACAAAGGTAACAAAAGGAAGTCTCTGACAGTGATGGCTCAATTTAATTTCTGCCTGTGCATAAAAAAAAAAAAACAGAGAAAGAAGAAAGCTGTTTATGTTTTTTAAGAGAGATGAAAAACAGCTGCTAACATCTATAGAAAGTAATACACTAGGAAGTGTGGCAGACACATATGCCAACAGGATATTA
This sequence comes from Sminthopsis crassicaudata, assembly GCF_048593235.1. Taxonomy (NCBI): domain Eukaryota; kingdom Metazoa; phylum Chordata; class Mammalia; order Dasyuromorphia; family Dasyuridae; genus Sminthopsis; species Sminthopsis crassicaudata. Next base: position 72,011,296 of record NC_133622.1, read on the forward strand.
AGTATGGGAATGAAAAGGAACTACCCAATCAACATGTATTTTGTGCAGAAAAGTGCTAATAGATATCTATTGAGTTGGAGTTTTTGGATATTCCAAAGATCCAGATGTTTAGTGGCAGTTATCTAATCTGCCTAGATAATTGACTAAATTTTTAAATTTTTCACCTAGTTTATCAAAGTCTTCTAATTATTCTTTCCTTTTCTTTAGGTTAAATAATATTTTTTAGCCTTTATCTCAGCAAACATTTGATGAACATTATTTATTTATCACTTAGTATATTCACATTATAGTTCTGTGACAAAAGAGTTCAAGGTAAAGCTTCATAGTTGGATAAAAAGACAAAAATGAAGAATGGTTTCTCAAGGAATTTCATCTTATTTTATAATTTTTCAGTTATAATCTATCTATCTATATCTATCTATCTATCTATCTATCTATCTATCTATCTATCTATCCATCTATCTTTTCTCTAAATTATCATATTCCTTTTCAATTGTGGATCCCAGAGCTAGACCAAATAGTATAAGTACAGAATAAACAAATTGAAAGAATTCTCTATTTTGTTATTTATTTCTATTTCTTACATACCACCACTTCTTTTTTATATAGTTTTTATTTACCAGATATATGCATGGGTAATTTTACAACATTGACAATTGCCAAACCTTTTGTTCTAATTTTTCCCCTCCCCCCCCGCCCCCAGATGGCAGGTTGACCAATACATGTTACATATGTTAAAGTATAAGTTAAATACAATATATGTATACATGTCCAAACAGTTGTTTTGTTGTACAAAAAGAATTGGACTTTGAAATAGTGTACAATTAGCCTGTGAAGGAAACCCAAAATGCAGGCGGACAAAAATATATACCACCACTTCTAGCAAAGAATTAAAGTATCTTGTATCTTAAAATAACAACAGCAACTCCCCCATACACCTCCCCCACCTTTGCCTCTAAAATAGTAGATTATTTAAGATTTTTAGTCCAACCAATATCTCAAATGACTCATTGCTCTCTTTTTGTGTTGGTTCCATACCAATTATTGTCAGTTAATCAATTGTAAACATACCCACTCATATATACAAACATACAAAGTAGTCCTGAGCTTTATATCATAGACTAATGATGGAAGGGAGTCTTATCTATATATCTATCTATGTAGTCTTACCTTCTTATTTTAAAAAGAAGAAAATCAAGGAGGCCCATGAATCTCCTCAGGGGCACACACATTGATAGAAGAACAATTAGATATTCTCTCATTAAACCCAATGCTATTTCCAGAGCACTATACTGATTATTGTAGAAGGGGTTGTAACTATTGAGTCACTGAAGTAATCACTTATCTAGGTAGTTAAGTTACAAAGTTTTTGTACTTCCAAAATATAAGTGATTGTTTTCTGTTCTCTTCTTGGGCAGAATGAAATTCATTATTGATGAGCATCAGAAAGACTCTTTATTCATTCAGTGATTTAGTTGGGTGCAGAATTCCAAAGATTAAAAGTTTCACATCCAACTTGTTTTTCTCTGCTGTGTATATCTCACGACTATAGATATGTACATATGTTTTCTTTCTTTGTGCATATGCTTGTGCATATTCAAGGGTGTGTATTTTCTTAATGGACTAAATAGAATTTATAGAAACAAAGATTCTCCATCTGAATCTACATGCTGTGAATGTTTCCAAACTGTTCCTTATTTGGCTCAACATGCCGTCCCCCACCACCACGGGCTCCCCACCATCAATTCTGTTTTTCTCCATGGAAACTGCAAGCATGTCAGAAAGAGAGTAGTTGGTGGAGAAACCTTCATGTTCTCCTGAAGGCAGAAGCAGATCTTTGGAAACAAAGCATGGGAGGAAAGAGATCAAAAGAAGACATTGCCTTCAGCTCTTATATTTCTTCATGGCTGGTCAAAATACTTGTCAGTGGGTTGAAAGGGCAGACAATGTAGAGTTGTCATGCTAAGGACAAATGATAGCTTGTCAAGTCAGATGAGGCGATCCAATCCAGAGCAAAGTCTCAGGAGGACTATTAGAGCACTGGCTTTGGAATCATGGAGCCAACTTCCAATAGTGGCTCTTCTGTTTACTACCTGTCTGACCTCACAAAAGTCAACTTAAGCTATCTGGTCACTAGTTCCTCATCTGTAAACTGAGGGGAGTAGAATATGATTATTAAGATCCCTTTCAGTTCTAAAGCTATGGTCCCATGGGTCATCAAGGACAGCAAGATAGTCAATTAATTATATTTAGGAATCATTTGTAATTAATTAATTTCTATGAACAAAGCATTGGAACAAGTCCAGAACATCCTTCCAAATCCTTAAGGAAATTTCTCATTTTGCCATTCATTCTTATTGACCTTTTCTAATACGGGTACTGGTATACTTCATTCATTTCATTGTTTTTTGTTTTTTGTTTTTTTTTTTCCTCTTTGTATTATTCCATAGAGATGTAGCCAAATTTTTTATGTACTGAGGCAACATGATATAGTAAATAGTAGGGAACAAGTGTTTATTAAGAGCCTACTCTGTGCCAAGCACTGTGCTAAGCACTTCAGAGATATTATTTCATTTGATTTATAGATATAAGCATGATAGATGGAGCTTTGAAATCAAGAAGACCTGAGTTTAAAAGAGATCTCAAGTACTTACTAGTTTGTGTGATTCTGGGAGAGTCACTTAATAATTTATCTCAGTTGCCTCTTTTGTAAAAATGACGACGATAACAGACCCAACTTGCAGCATTAATGAGATAATAATTATAAAGCACTTAAACAAAGTGCCTGGCACATAGTAGGTGCTGTATAAATGCTAGCTGTGGTTTCCAGAGTACTGAAATTGAAATCAGAAGAAGTCGTTTAAATCCTTCTTCAATTACACACTAGCTGTGTGGTCTGGGCAAGTTGCTCAACTTCCATGAGTCTCATTTTTTTAATCTGTTAAATGGGAATAATTATAGCCACAGTCTAATGGACTTGTATCATATAAGATAATATATCAACTAGTAATTTTCACACTTCAAAGCACTGAATGTGAGCTAAGATTATTATTATTATTATATTGTACATGTTGAATTTTGTTCTATTATAATGTTCTTTAAAATATTTATTTTATTATTATATTATTAATTAAGCATATAATAAATAAAATAAATATATTAAATTGATATTAATATAATTAAACAAATAATGTTATTTATTATTATTCTTTTTAAATTTTGAGTTCCAGATACTCTCTTTACCTTTCCCCAACCCCCCTCAGAAAGCAAAATGATATATTTCGTAATTTTCCAGTACCTCAATATACCCCTATTTACTTAACCATTATATATTGCCAGGCATTTAGAGTGTTTCCAATTGTTAGTGATTGAATAAGATTTCATGAAAATCTTTGAGCAGGCAATTAAAAATATAAAATATTCAGGTTAAGTGGAAAAGAGGTACTCTGTAAACTTTAAAATAAATTATTATCATAGGATTATTATTATTCCCAACAATGGTTATCAAAGTCATCAAGCAATTTGTTAAGACAAGGCAAAAGATCAAGAGAAATCAAAGGAAGCTGAGGGTGGCTGCCAGGTTCATTAGTTCTTTCTCTTCCTTCCTTCCTTCCTTCCTTCCTTCCTTCCTTCCTTCCTTCCTTCCTTCCTTCCTTCCTTCCTTCCTTCCTTCCTTCCTTCCTTCCTTCCTTCCTTCCTTCTTTCCTTCCTTCTTTCCTTCCTTCCTTCCTTCCTTCCTTCCTTCCTTCCTTCCTTCCTTCCTTCCTTCCTTCCTTCCTCTTCCTTCCTTCCTTCCTTCCTTCTTTCTTTCTTTCTTTCTTTCTTTCTTTCTTTCTTTCTTTCTTTCTTTCTTTCTTTCTTTCTTTCTTTCTTTCTTTCTCTTTCTTTCTTTCTTTCTTTCTTTCTTTCTTCTTTCTTCTCTTTCTTTCTTTCTTTCTTTCTTTCTTTCTTTCTTTCTTTCTTTCTTTCTTCTTTCTTTCTTTCTTCTTTCTTCTTCTTTCTCTCCCTCCCACCTCCCTCCCTCCTTCCTTCCTTCCTTCCTTCCTTCCTTCCTTCCTTCCTTCCTTCCTTCCTTCCTTCCTTCCTTCCTTCCTTCCTTCCTTCCTTCCTTCCTTCCTTCCTTCCTTCCTTCCTCCTTCCTTCCTTCCTTCCTTCCTTCCTTCCTTCCTTCCTTCCTTCCTTCCTTCCTTCCTTCCTTTCCTTCCTTCCTTCCTTCCTTCCTTCCTTCTTCCCTCTTTCCTTCCCTCCCTCCTTCCCTTTCTTCTTTTCTCCCTTCCTCCTACCTCTCTCTTTCAGAACTATGATTTCTTAGGTTTAAGGATTTCATTATGAAGAAACTCAGAAACTCCCTTTATAACTACAATCAATACCTTCTATTTAACTTATAGATTTAAAGTGTCTAGGGGTTGGGAGAGTAATCTGTGGCATCAAAAGTTCAGTGCCTTGATCAGGATCACAAAATTAAAATTTGACAGAGGTAGGAAATGAACACAGGTCTATGACTTGAAGACTAGCTCTCTTCATTACCTTGCATCTTTCCAAGTTATTAAGAGGCATTAAAAAGACTGCCAAGATGTTAATAGGATGTTAACAGATAAGCTGTAATTATCCACATGTAATTTGAAAGACAAGCATCATTGGTCTCATGAGCATCCATCCAGTAGGTGTAGAGAACAGAATACATTTTCCTTGGCTTTTATTGATTGGGGAAAGATGGGGACAGGCAATAGATTACATGGTGAACATGACTCCAATGTCAAAAAATAAGAGTTCAAATATGAACTCAGACACTAAGTAGCAATATGATCCTGGGTAAGTCACCCTTGCCTGAATTTAATGGCAAACCACTCCAGGATCTTTGCCAAGAAGATCCTATAAACAGTTGGTCCATGGGGTCATGAAGAGTCAACATGATTGAACAACAACGAATTGACTGTGGGATATTTATATTTTGTCCATAAACAAATGATTTCAGGGCCTCTTCTTGAAAAGAGAAGATGAAGAAGTTAAGGGAACTGCTACAGGATACAACAAGGAAGAATTTTTTTTAAAGAAAAGCAGAGTTTCATTGCAAAAAGAAAGAAGAAATAGAATTGTGGAAGCAGAGAAGAATCCTGACCTATATCAAGTCATTGAAAATGAAAGGATGTCATACAGAGAAACAAAAGTATAGCAAGGAGCCCACTCATTGATTGGAGCTAAGAAATATATTTGATGCTCTTTATGATGGCATTCTCTAAGAAAGAAGGAGTTTCTTTTTCATTTTTAGTAGTAAAAAAGATCCCCACATAAATACAAAAGTGGTGTCAGGTGACAGATCATCACATGAGGAACAGAAGAAGAAAACTGATATGAATTGGTGACTCCATAGATGGATAAGGAGGCAAGTATCATCATCCTGATGACACACAGAGAGGTTTTTGTTTTTTCTTCTGGGAGCATTTCTCCAATATATCTTTATTGTGATTATTGGGGCATAGTCTTTCCGATACACCAAGCTGTTACCCTGAAAAGGTATTTGGCCAAGAATGAAGCAAAGGAAACAATAGCTTAGCAAAAGAAACAGGATAACTAAAAGGTTCAGGGGAAAAGTTAGCATTGCATAGTAAAGATAAACTCATGTGAGGAAATCCAGAAACCAGAAGGGGCTTCATGGGAGAGCATGTGGGATGGGTGTGTAGATCAATGAGGCCAGAAACAGAAGTAATGTTTTCATTGGAATATATCACAACTCACTTGGAAAGAAAAAGGAAACAGATGAAGAGTTTAGAAAATATCACAAACCTGGCAGAAAGGCATGATATACTGAACAGTGATGAAGGGGCTTGAAGTATATCAGCATCTGTTAAGTTCTCTCTCCACCAAAAACAGAACAGTGTACATGTTATTGAGAATTTCATCCTTCAACAGGTGGAGAAACCGCCAAAGGAACATTCTATCCTGGACCTGATTCTCATCAACTGAAAAGATTTGTTTTCTGGGCTGAAAATAATGTGAGGAATGGTGACAATATTTTCCAGTTTGAGATGGATAAGAACACAGAGAAAGGAATCTAGGCTTCCTAGATGGAAGGAAGGCAATTTTCAAGTTCAGATAAATGTATAAATAGATCCATGGACTAAAATTCTACACCAAAAATCAGGCCAGGAAGGATGGAGAAAATGAAATTCTCAAGACACAGAGAAGGAATTCCAATGAGGAGGGAATGTAAAGGACTAATAGAATCAATTAGGTACAGAAGGAACTCATCAGCTAATATACATTTTTTTTTTTATTAAACTCACCTTTAATTTTTATACTTCCAAAATTACTATTGAGAAGTTTTCATTTGTTCTTTTTGTTAAGTTCTTTTAATAGTGTGTCCAATGTTATGCCTGATTTATTGGCCTGTTCTTTGTCTATTTTATTTATTCATTTATTTATTTATTTGTTTGTTTGTTTGTTTATTTATTTTTATTCATTTTTCCAAATTATCCCCTCCCTCCCTCCACTCCCTCCCCCCCCCATGACAGGTAATCCCATACATTTTACATGTGTTACAATATAACCTAGATACAATATAAGTGTGTAAATACCATTTTCTTGTTGCACATTAATTATTAGCTTCCGAAGGTGTAAGTAACCTGGGTAGATAGACAGTAGTGCTAACAATTTACATTCGCTTCCCAGTGTTCCTTCTCTGGGTATAGTTATTTTTGTCCATCATTGATCAACTGGAAGTGAGTTGGCTCTTCTTTATGTTGAAGATTTCCACTTCCATCAGAATACATCCTCATACAGTATTGTTGTTGAAGTGTATAGTGATCTTCTGGTTCTGCTCATTTCACTCAGCATCAGTTGATGTAAGTCTCTCCAAGCCTCTCTGTATTCCTCCTGCTGGTCATTTCTTACAGAGCAATAATATTCCATAACCTTCATATACCACAATTTACCCAACCATTCTCCAATTGATGGACATCCATTCAACTTCCAGTTTCTAGCTACAACAAAAAGAGCTGCCACAAACATTTTGGCACATACAGGTCCCTTTCTGCTCTTTAGTATTTCTTTGGGATATAAGCCCAATAGCAGCAATGCTGGGTCAAAGGGTATGCACAGTTTGATAACTTTTTGGGCATAGTTCCAAATTGCTCTCCAGAATGGCTGGATTCTTTCACAACTCCACCAACAATGTATCAGTGTCCCAGTTTTCCCACATCCCCTCCAACATTCATCATTATTTGTTCCTGTCATCTTAGCCAATCTGACAGGTGTGTAGTGGTATCTCAGAGTGGTCTTAATTTGCATTTCTCTGATCAGTAGTGATTTGGAACACTCTTTCATATGAGTGGAAATAGTTTCAATTTCATCATCTGAGAATTGTCTGTTCATATCCCTTGACCATTTATCAATTGGAGAATGGTTTGGTTTCCTATAAATCAGGGTCAGTTCTCTATATATTTTGGAAATGAGACCTTTGTCAGAGCCTTTACTTTTAAAAATATTTTCCCAATTTGTTACTTCCCTTCTAATCTTGTTTGCATTAGTATTGTTTGTACAGAAACTTTTTAGTTTGATGTAATCAAAATCTTCTATTTTGTGATCAATAATGATCTCTAGTTCTCCTCTGGTCATAAATTCCTTCCTCCTCCACAAGTCTGAGAGGTAGATTATCCTCTGTTCCTCTAATCTATTTATTATCTCCCTCTTTATGCCTAAATCATGGACCCATTTTGATCTTATCTTGGTATATGGTGTTAAGTGTGGATCTATATCTAATTTCTGCCATACTAATTTCCAGTTTTCCCAACAGTTTATTCCGAATAATGAATTTTTGTCCCTAATGTTGGTATTTTTGAGCTAATATACATTTGTGAAAGATATGTCCTGAAGATGAAAGAAAAGGCCTGTTATCATATGAATAGTGTCACTAGTGCTTAAGCTCAAAATAGTCATAATTTTGGGATAGAGTAGAGTTTACTAAGGGACTAGTGAATGTCAGTTGATGCATGACTGAATAAATTATGGTATCTGAATATAACAGAATACTAGCATTCTTTAAGAAATGAGGAAAAATATAGTTTCAGTGAGACGGGAAGACTTATATGAACTGATGCTGAGTGAAGCTAGCAGAAAGAACTAGAAGATCAATTTATAACATTAATATCATAAAACAAATAATTTTGAGACTTAAGAACTCTGACCCATTAAATGATCAATAATTATTTCACAAGAATGATAAAGAAGAATGTGACATCTCATGACAGATGATAATGGACTAATATACTGAATTAGAAATGTATTTTTGGATATGACTAATGTAGAACTTGTTTTGTATGATGATACTTAAGCAATATAGGGGTTCTTCTCGCCTTCCTTCTTCCTTTCTTTCCTTCTACCCTCCATCTCTCCCTTCCTTCCTTCTTTCTCTCCTTTCCTCCATTCTTCTCTCCTTTACTTTTCCCTCTCTTCTTTCATTCCTTCCCTCTTTTCTTCCTTTCCCTTCCTCCATTACCTTTTTCCTTCCATTACTCCCTCTTTATTTTCTGCCTCCCCTCCCTCCCTCCCTCCCTTTGTTCCTTCCTCCCCCCCTCTGTTCCTCCCTCCCCTTCCTTCCTTCCTTCCTTCCTTCCTTCCTTCCTTCCTTCCTTCCTTCCTTCCTTCCTTCCTTTATGGAAGCATGGGGCATGGGAATCAGTTCTCCAAATTCAAGTAAAGTTCACCCCTTGCCTGTGCAGTTCCTTTCACATGTCCCTTCTTATATAAAAATGAAAAGGAAAAATATATGCAGTTAAATACAACAAGCATGCTTTTGCTTCTCCTAACAAAGATTCACACACTTCCTTCCTTCCTTCCTTCCTTCCTTCCTTCCTTCCTTCCTTCCTTCCTTCCTTCCTTCCTTCCTTCCTTCCTTCCTTCCTTTATGGAAGCATGGGGCATGGGAATCAGTTCTCCAAATTCAAGTAAAGTTCACCCCTTGCCTGTGCAGTTCCTTTCACATGTCCCTTCTTATATAAAAAGGAAAAGGAAAAATATATGCAGTTAAATACAACAAGCATGCTTTTGCTTCTCCTAACAAAGATTCACACACTTCCATCCTTCCTTCCTTCCTTCCTTCCTTCCTTCCTTCCTTCCTTCCTTCCTTCCTTCCTTCCTTCCTTCCTTCCTTCCTTCCTTCCTTCCTTCCTTCCTTCTTAACTTCCTTTCTTCTTACCTACCTTCCTTCTTTCCTTCCTTCCTTTCCTCCCTCCTTTCCTTCTCTCCTTCTCTTCTTTCCTTCCTTCCTTCCTTCCCTTCATCTTTTTTTCCCTTCTTCCTCCTTCTTAAAATACAATCTGGAAAAAGTTCAGTACCTGTAAAGGGCTAGAACTGAGCAATGCACTTGGATGATGAAGCATGTGAGACTAATTGCCAATTGGACAGTTCCCTATTAACTTGTTTAAGGTTGACCCTCCCCAGCTGTTCTGTGCTGACTTGATTGGTGGGACAAAGAGAAGGAAGTGACTTGTGTGGGAGGAGTAAGAAAAACTTGGGTGGTGGAACTCACGCTCACTTGCACTCGTGACCTGGCATTGGAGGCGACGGTAAAGAGCTAGAATAAAGACATTTAGTGATCCTGACTCCTGCTGATTTCTGGGAAGACAGAGTTCCAGCATTTGGCGCCCAACGTGGGACTGGCACCCTACTATCACCGTCGCCTCCAACGCCAGGTCACAAGTGCAAGTGAGTGTGAGTTCCACCACCCAAGTTTCTCTTACTCCTCCCACACAAGTCACTTCCCTCTCTTTGTCTCACCAATCAAGTCAGCACAGAACAGCTGGGGAGGGTCAACCTTAAACAAGTTAATAGGGAACCGTCCAATTGGCAATTAGTCTCACGTGCTTCATCATCCAAGTGCATTGCTCAGTTCTAGCCCTTCAAGAGGCTTTGAGACAAGTTGAACTGGCTTTATCCAATGTGGTTGAAAGAGTCACTCAAAAACCCTTGGAAATATCAGTTTTTGCTACACAAGAGGCCCCCACAGCAGTCCTTCATCAAGGAGACAGTGTGATAGAGTGGGTGAACCTCCCAGCACAACCAGAACAAAGCCTTATTCCTTACCCAGTGCTTGTGGCTAGAATTTTATTAAAGGCCATTAAACGAGCAGTACAATTATCTGGGACAAGACCTGACAAGATATATACCTTTTATACTAATGCATAAGTTAATGTGTGCTGCGAAACCATCCCAGAGTGGCAAATTTTATTAACCATGGCTCCAAATTTTGCACACGGGTCTCCATTAAAGATAACCAGACTGCTACATAATTGGCAATGGATTCTTGAAGAAAAGGTTTCTAAAGTTCCTCTTAAAGGACCAACTATCTTTACAGATGCATCCAAACATAATATTTGCGCTGTGTATTCTCGTGACTTAACTATAAAGAAAGTAATCGGAACTCCTTTTCAGTCCACTCAGCAGAATGAATTGTATGCAATCATTCTAGCTCTTGCTTATTATCCGGGAGACATAAATATAATATCTGATTCGGCCTATTCAGTAGGTGTGGTACAAAGAACTGCCACAGCCCAAATAAAATTTGTAGCCTCCAATATATATCAGCTCTTTAAAGAGCTTCAAGAGCAAGTGAGAAAGCATCCAGGTAAGATTTATATTTTGCATGTCCATTCCCATAGTGGACTTCCAGGTCCTATTTTTGATGGTAATTCAAAGGCAGATAGCCTTCTAACCAGCTGGCCAGTACTCCTTTATTTCAAGAAGCACAAGAGTCTCATTCTAAATATCATCAGGCTGCCCGAGCTTTACGTTTGCAGTTTGGAATAACAAGAGAAGAAGCTAGGAGCATAGTAAAAGCCTGTACAGCTTGCCTTCCTTTCCATGCTCCTACACTCCCTCCAGGGAAGAACCCTCGTGGTTTGAGACCTAATGAAATTTGGCAAATGGATGTGACCCATTATAAATCTTTTGGTCGTCTATCTTTTATCCATGTCGTGGTAGACACCTTTTCAGGATTCACATTTGCAATGCCAGCAGCAAAAGAGACAGCCCGAGTGGTAACTGAATTCCTTATACAAGCATTTGCAATTATGGGTGTGCCACAAGCAATAAAAACAGACAATGGACCTGCATATACATCTAAACATTTTACACACTTTTGTGCACAGTATAAGATTTTACACACCACGGGCATACCCTTTAATCCTCAAGGGCAGGCAATAGTAGAGAGAAGAAACAGAGATATTAAGACACTCCTCCAAAAACAAAAGAAAGGGGGAGCCACGGGTAACCCTAGAGAACTTCTAAATTTAGTTCTCTATACCATTAATTTTTAAATTTTTGACAAAGATGCACTGGCTCCAGCAGACAGGTTTTATAACTCACCAGAAGGGCAGTGTCCAGTAGGAGCAGCTCCACTGTCTTTAGATAATCGCCAAGTGATGTGGAGAGACCCAGAAAGTGGTGAATGGAAGGGACCAGATAGGTTAACTGCCTGGGGGAGAGGGTTTGCTTGTATCTCTACAGATGGAGAAGGAATCCGATGGGTGCCAACGAGCCGTATTCGCCTTGTCCATCGGAGAGAGACAGAGCAGACCCTTGAAACGAAGGAGAAGGCCCAAGAAACATCGGGTGGTTCCGTTGCTGACTGTGCCCACCACTGAAAGAACCTGGCAGTTTTGGCGTTTGACCCATGGACATCAAAAACTGTTGGACTTGAAAATCCTCAGGAATCATTGCATTCTCTGAGACATCATAAGACTATTGTAGGACTGAAATCCTCAGGAATCATTGGATTCTCTGAGACATCATAAGACTATTGTAGGACTGAAAGTCCTCAGGAATCATTGGATTCTCTGAGACATCATAAGACTATTGTAGGACTGAAAGTCCTCAGGAATCATTGGATTCTCTGAGGCATCATAAGACTGTTGCTGGACTTCAAAATCTTGTGGGGATCATTGGATTCCCTAACATATAAAAAGACTGATGTGGGACTCCAAAAACTTGTGGGGATCATTGGATTCCCTAACATATAAAAAGACTGATGTGGGATTTCAAAAATTTGTGGGGATCATTGGATTCCCTAACAGTGAAGCAATGGACAATAGATTCGTTTTGGACTATCTCTTGGTTGCTGAAGAAGGCTTATGTGTGTCTGGTGTTTACATACCCTCCTTCTAGGACTTCTGGAAATCTCTTACAATACCATGTTGATTTATATTGTTTGTTATATCACTACTTGCATGTACAATTCCTGTTTTTTACACCACATCGAGTCTGCACTGACTGTGGGGAGAGTCACCACTAATAGCCTCTGCGTTATTGCTATGTGCTTGTGTAATAACTCCCATGCTGATGGGTTTGTGCATACTTGTCTCTAATAAGGCCCTTCAATCCAGAAACCCGCTAGCAAATCCTCACTTCTCTTTGGTGCTTCTCATCTCCCTTCCTGAGATGTCAGGGAGGGCGTGATTATCTCCTTTTTAGTGCTTTCATCTCCCCTCCTGAGAAGTCGGGGGGGGCATGATCACCTCCTTTTTGGGGTTCTCACCTCCCTGAAAAGTCAGGGATGGCGCGACCTCCTGTGGTCTAAAACAAAAGAAAGCGGGAGATGTAAAGGGCTAGAACTGAGCAATGCACTTGGATGATGAAGCACGTGAGACTAATTGCCAATTGGACAGTTCCCTATTAACTTGTTTGAAGGTTGACCCTCCCCAGCTGTTCTGTGCTGACTTGATTGGTGGGACAAAGAGAAGGAAGTGACTTGTGTGGGAGGAGTAAGAAAAACTTGGGTGGTGGAACTCACGCTCACTTGCACTCGTGACCTGGCGTTGGAGGCGACGGTAAAGAGCTAGAATAAAGACATTTAGTGATCCTGACTCCTGCTGATTTCTGGGAAGACAGAGTTCCAGCAAGTACCCATTGTAAATTATTATCACTATCATCACAATCACCATCAATAACAATACTCATCATTTCAAAGGGTTTTCTGTCCTTTAAGCTTTAATGGGGAGTTAAAAATGATAGTATTAGATATTCTTATTGCTCAAATCTGAGGTCTCTATCCAACAACTGTTTCCAGTTGTTTTAATGGTGCTGAAATGTGTTCATGTATGTCTACATGTGTGTTTGTGATACTGTGACATTAGGAATCAAGGACTAATTTTAGTCAAATACTTTTTTGCTCCTGATTATACAAGGTCAGATTTGAACTCATGTTTACAAAGGTTGAAAAACTAGGGCATTAGTTTTTGCTGGAAAATGCAAAGTCCAGATGAATAAATCAATTCTAATACAATTAAGCTGTTGCCAAATCACCCAACCACTGCTCCCTTCATCAGGGAAATAAAAGGACCACTGAAATAGAAGGACCCATGAATTCTAAGGAGTCAGAAAAATAGGCCATTCTTCCAGGAAGTAGGAAATAGATGCTCATGAGGTGATTTTCTAGAAGCTCTCTCAATGAGTACCACATAATCCAAAGACCTGGTAACTCATTTAACATCTATAAGAACAATGAAAAAAATGGGCCAGGCAAATATCAAATTACTTTAAGGGTTTTCCTTTCTCCTGATCCGGAAGAGAGCTTGAGGTTTTATCATAAAAGGAAAAAAATGGCAAGAGATCACTTCCTGGCTTCAAATTGTGGAGAAAAAGACACCGACATCTGTTTCTGGTCTTTTGTTGAAGAATCTCTCCAGTTGATAATTTGGATTGGAAGCAAATTGGTTTGTTTTCATAGGTCCTTTTCTTCCCAGCTCAGATAAAACAAACCTCTCCTGTGGGGTCCAAGGGTTTGCATTTTGAATTCTTGGTTTACGTGGCATGGACTCCCCATATTATATTGCTAGCACATTATCCATCTCGATGAGAACTAAACGGGCTAAGCCTTGGCAGGACCTCTGTTACATAAGCTCCATGGCCAACTGCAGCCTCTGTGTGGGTGGGGTGTGGGTGTGTATTTGCACACATATACACAGGGGGATCTGAAGGCAGGATCCAGGGGCGTTCTTTGTGGGAGTCTGCATTTCAGTTTTAAATTTCTTATCCAGGCCCAAGCTAGTAGCCAGGAACAACTACACATCTCTTCTTGGAATGACACTCAAGAGAGCAATAATTTAACCCTGACATTTAGCCAGGCAGAGGAGAAGCGGGAAGCAGTCACACGGTTAAAGGCAAGAGTAAAGGTTCTTGGGGTTCCACTGCTAGCCTTAGAAGAGCTGCTATTCCTTTATGTTGGTATGTGCAGGACAAGGAGACTTTTAAAAAATGGTTAGTCCGTTTGAAGGTAATAGATTGAGAGCTAAAAGTGACTGTAGTGATCATGTGATCATGACATAGCACTCCCTTTGGGGTTATTTCCCCTCACTTGAACTTGGGTGTGTTTCACACTCCAGAGGGCCAGTTGCCTACCTACTCTCAGGGACAGTGGGGTAACCCTGAAAGGCAAGCTTCTAGTGCTCTCCTCATGGATCTCACCAGTCTGCTTCCTATTAAGAGTCAATCAGCACACTTAATTAACTGTTGGCAAAACTATTTACTAAACTCATATAGTAATAGCAGTTGATGCAAAACATTTCTTCCTCCATCCTCCTTCAAAATCTTGGACATACTCTCTGACTAATACACACAGGTTTACATGAAGCGAGGGCTCAAACTCAGAGAACAATGGCAGTAAGACAGCGTAGGATATGCATGTGCCAAAGGGATAACTTGCAACACCTGGGGCTTTATGGATGTAAGAATCCTTTTTGGAGTCCATAGCTGGCATTCTTCTCTGGCACAAGGATTCGTGCTCATCAGGATTGACATTTGTTCTCAGAGGGTCCCTCTGTCCTCCTGCTGGTACATTCTCTCTGGACCTAACTGCTCGAAGCGGCAGAAGAAGGAAAGGAAAACTCTCTTCTCTTGTTTATTCTCTCTCTCTCCCTCTCCTTCTTCCTCTCCCTCTCCCTTTCTTTCTGTCTCTCTTCCTCTTCTCTCTCTCTCTCTCTCTCTCTCTCTCTCTCTCTCTCTCTCTCTCTCTCTCTCTCTCTCTCTCTCTCTCTCTCCCCCTCCCTCCCCTCTCTCTCTGTCTCTGTCTCTCTCTGTCTCTGTCTCTGTCTCTCTGTCTCTGTCTCTCTCTCTGTCTCTCTCTCTCTCTCTCTCTCTCTCTCTCTCTTTCTGTCTCTCTGTCTCTCTCTCTGTCTCTCTCTCTGTCTCTCTGTCTCTCTGTCTCTCTCTCTCTGTCTCTCTCTCTCT
The DNA here is from genome assembly GCF_048593235.1 of Sminthopsis crassicaudata. Taxonomy (NCBI): domain Eukaryota; kingdom Metazoa; phylum Chordata; class Mammalia; order Dasyuromorphia; family Dasyuridae; genus Sminthopsis; species Sminthopsis crassicaudata. The sequence goes on from NC_133622.1 coordinate 72,026,515, forward strand.
GTCTCTCTCTCTCTCTGTCTCTCTGCCTCTCTCTGTCTCTGTCTCTGTCTCTCTCTCTCTCTCTCTCTCTCTCTCTCTCTCTCTCTCTCTCTCTCTGTCTCTCAATTGAGGCAAAAAACACTTGGGGCATGATGGCAGCCGATGCCACACCCAGAGAGAGTACCTCCAAGTCCAATACCCAGACAGGACCAATCAGCCAGGAAGCCATCTGAGAGGAGAAAGGGATCACACAATCAGTCATCCAGGAAGCAACATGATGGGAGAAAGGGACTACAATTAGGGAGGATAGAGTTGTATGCAGCTGGAACAACTGAGATACCTCCTGGAGAGGTGAAATCTGTTCCTCTCCAGCCTATGGATCCCTTGCCTCCAGGGACAGTAGGCTTGACCATTTCACCTCCTGAGAGTTCTTACAAAACATGTTCATTCATACACTGATGTGGGAAACTGGGGAATGTGTAGATAATATCCCAGTCACTAACACAGGGAGACAATGTGTGACTTATCAACCAGGGGAAGTAGTAGCATCAGATCTATGGATACAGACCCCTAATAAGCAACCTGGTGACAGTCACCCATGTTCTGACTCCAAGCAGTCTAGGAATATACTGGACAGCAACTGTGACAGCTGACCGACCTATCCTCACCATCTATATAAATGGCATAGCATTAGAAGGACTGGTGGACACAGGTGCAGATCGCACAGTCATTAGAGGTGCCAACTGGCCCAGTCACTGGCCAAAGACTAAGGCAGATACCTACATGTCTGGGGAGGAGGATCAATAGCAGCCGAAGTTAGTACTACCCCTTTAAGATGGATATTTGAAGGTGAAACAGGAGTTTTTATTCCATTTATAGTTGAAAAAATCCCCATCAATCTGTGGGGAAGAGACATTTTACAACGATTAGGGTTAAAAATGAGTACTTCGGTTTTTTAGGCAGGGCTGCTGTTGAAGGCCTGCCAACACTTTCACCTGTTCCTATCCAATGGAAAACTGATACACCAGTGTGGACAGAACAGTGGCCCTTAGGTAGCGATAAAATTCAGGCCTTACTAGAAATAGTACAGGAACAACTTGACCAAGGACACTTACAACCTTCTCTAAGTCCTTGGAATTCCCCAGTATTTGTGGTAAGAAAGAAATCTGGAAAATGGAGGATGTTGACTGATTTAAGAAAGGTAAATGAACAGATGGAAACTATGGGAACTCTTCAACCTGGACTTCCATCTCCTACTCAGTTGCCTAGAGAATGGCCTCTGTGGGTTATAGACATTAAGGATTGTTTCTATTCTATCCATCTAGATAAGGAGGATATGAAAAGATTTGCTTTTTTAGTGCCCAGCGTTAACTTAGCTGAGCCTTATAAAAGACATGAATGGACAGTTTTGCCACAGGGAATGAAAAACAGCCCTACTATGTGCCAAATGTATGTTGCTGCTGCTCTTACTCCAGTAAGAAAAGCATTTCCAAAAGTAATGTTATTACATTACATGGATGATCTATTGGAATGTGCACCTGAGGAACAAATGTTAGAAGCATGTCTACAGAAAACCATAGAAACACTAAGGAATTATAAATTGCACGTAGCTTCAGAAAAGATTCAGACATGCTCCTATTCAATATTTAGGATATGAAGTATATCCTAAGTTGCTTACAGTACAAAAACTCTCCTTAAGAACAGAGAAGCTAAACACCTTAAATGACTTGCAGAAATTGATAGGAGATATCCAATGGATGCATCCCGTGCTAGGCTTGACTTCCTGCCAATTGCAACCATTATATGACATTTTAAGGGGAGACAGTGCTTTAAATTCACCACGCCAGCTTACAAAAGAAGCTCAAGAGGCTGTGAGACAAGTTGAACTGGCTTTATCCAATGTGATTGAAAGAGTCACTCAAAAACCCTTGGAAATATCAGTTTTTGCTACACAAGAGGCACCCACAGCAGTCCTTCATTAAGGAGACAGTGTGATAGAGTGGGTGAACCTCCCAGCACAACCAGAACAAAGCCTTATTCCTTACCCAGTGCTTGTGGCTAGAATTTTATTAAAGGCCATTAACCAAGCAGTACAATTATTTGGGATAAGACCTGACAAGATATACACATTTTATACTAATGCACAAGTTAATGTGTGCTGTGAAACCATCCCAGAGTAGCAAATTTTATTAGCCAATGCTCCAAATTTTATACACGGGTGTCCATTAAAGATAACCAGACTGTCACATAATTGGTGATGGATTCTTGAAGAAAGGGTTTCTAAAGTTCCTCTTAAAGGACCAACTATCTTTTCAGATGCATCCAAACATAATATTTGTGCTGTATACTCTCGTGACTTATCTATAAAGAGAGTAATCAGAACTCCTTTTCAGTCCACTCAGCAGAATGAATTGTATGCAATCATTCTAGCTCTTGCTTATTATCCAGGAGACATAAATATAATATCTGATTTGGCCTATTCAGTAGGTGTGGTACAAAGAATTGCCACAGCCCAAATAAAATTTGTAGCCTCCAATATATATCAGCTCTTTAAGGAACTTCAAGAGCGAGTGAGAAAGCATCCAGGTAAGATTTATATTTTGCATGTCCACTACCATAGTGGACTTCCAGGTCCTTTTTTTGATGGTAATTCAAAGGCAGATAGCCTTCTAACCATATTGGCCAGTACTCCTTTATTTCAAGAAGCACAAGAATCTCATTCTAAATATCATCAGGCTGCCTAGGGAAGAACCCTCGTGGTTTGAGACCTAATGAAATTTGGCAAATGGATGTGACCCATTATAAATCTTTTGGTCATCTATCTTTTATCCATGTCGTGGTAGACACCTTTTCAGGATTCACATTTGCAATGCCAGCAGCAAAAGAGACAGCCCGAGTGGTCACTGAATTCCTTATACAAGCATTTGCAATTATGGGTGTGCCACATGCAATAAAAACAGACAATGGACCTGCATATATATCTAAACATTTTGCACACTTTTGTGCACAGTATAAGATTTTACATACCACGGGCATACCTTTAATCCTCAAGGGCAGGCAATAATAGAGAGAAGAAACAGATATTAAGACACTCCTCCAAAAACAAAAGAAAGGAGGAACAGCAGGTAACCCTAGAGAACTTCTAAATTTAGTTCTCTATACCATTAATTTTTTAATTTTTGACAAAGATTCACTGGCTCCAGCAGACAGGTTTTATAACCCACCAGAAGAGCAGTATGCAGTGTGAGCAGCTCCACTGTCTTTAGATAATCACCAGGTGATGTGGAGAGACCCAGAAAGTGGTGAATGAAGGGACCAGATAGGTTAACTGCTTGGGGGAGAGGGTTTGCTTGTATCTCCACAGATGGAGAAGGAATCAGATGGGTGCCAACGAGCCGTATTCACCTTGTCCATCAGAGAGAGAAGGAGCAGACCCTTGAAACAAAGGAGAAGACCCAAGAAACATTGGATGGTTCCATTGCTGACTGTGCCCACCACTGGAAGAGCTTGGCAGTTATGGCGTTTGACTCATGGACATCAAAAATTGTTGGACTTGAAAATCTTCAGAAATCATTGGATTCTCTAAGATGTGATAAGACCATTGTAAGATTTGAAAACCCTCAGGAATCATTAGATTCTCTGAGACATCATAAGACTATTGTAGGACTTGAAAGTCCTCAGTAATCATTGGATTCTCTGAGGCATCATAAGACTATTGCAGGACTTCAAAACCTGTAGGGATCATTGGATTCCCTAACACGTGAAGCAATGGACAATAGATTGGTTTTGGACTATCTCTTGGTTGCTGAAGAAGGCGTATGTGTGACTGATGTTTGCATTGCCTCCTTCTAGGACTTCTGGAAATCTTTTACAAAACCATGTTGATTTATATTGTTTGTTATATCACTACTTGCATGTACAATTCATGTTTGTTACACCACATTGAGTCTGCACTGACTGCACACTAATCACTAATAGCCTCTGCATTATTGCTATGTGCTTGTGTAATAACTCCCATGCTGATGGGTTTGTGCATACTTGTCTCTAATAAGGCCCTTCAATCCAGAAACCCACTAGCAATCCCCACTTCTCTTTGGTGCTTTTCATCTTCCTTTCTGAGATGTCAGGGAGGGCGTGATTATCTCCTTTTTAGTGCTTTCATCTCCCCTCCTGAGAAGTCAGGGGGGGTGCGTGATCACCTCCTTTTTGGGGTTCTCACCTCCCTGAAAAGTCAGACCACCTGTGGTCTAAAACAAAAGAAAGAAGGAGATGTAAAGTGCTAGAACTGAGCAATGCACTTGGATAATGAAGCACGTGAGACTAATTGCCAATTGGACAGCTTCCCTATTAACTTGTTTGAAGGTTGACCCTCCCCAGCTGTTCTGTGCTGACTTGATTGGTGGGACAAAGAGGGGGAAGTGACATGTGTGGGAGGAGTAGGAGGAGGAAGAGGAAATTGAGATGCTGACGCTGAGTCAGTCTCTTCTGGCATTTGAGGGAGGAAGGTATCTGCAAGATTGCTAGACCTAACCCCCTGACCTTGACCGTCAAGAATAAAGACGTTTAGTGATCCTGACTCCGGCTGATTTCTGGGAAGACAGAGTTCCAGCAGTGTTCCACCAGCCCGTTCTGTGCCATTCACATGTGGAACTATTGATTACAATGAATGGAGAAATCTGGGTGTTGTAGATTTACTGGGGCAGAAATTTCTAGCCAGTTTCTAGTGATGGTCATACACATTGATAATGAAGTTGATATATATGTTGCCAAAGTTAGCTCCATGTTTTGGAGGTTGCAAAGTAAAGTGCAGGAGAAAAGAGGTATTAGGCTGCCCACCAAAGTGAAGGTTTGTAGAGTCCTGGTGCTGACATCTTGTCATATGTCTGAGAAATCTGGATAGTATACTAGGCCAGGAAACAATCACTTCCATTTGTATTGTCTCAGGAAGATTCTGAAGATCATTTGGCAAGATGAAGTACTAGATACTGATGTCCTTTTCTGAACTAAACTACTAAGCACTCAAACTCTTCTGCTGAGAGCACAACACTGATGGGCTGGCCACGTTGTTCACATGTTAAACGTATACTTCCTTAAAAGATTGTTTTATGGAGAACTCACACAAGATAATCGCTTACATCGGTCATAACAAGCAAAACAAGGACTCTTGAGGTTTCTCTAAAGAACTTTGGAATGGATTGCTGGGGCAGACATTGGCACAGTACCACTGAAGCATGACTCTATGAACAAAGCAGAATTGAAGCACCTCAAAAAATGGGAGATATGAAAATTTAGGAGACCCACTCCAAATGTTCTCATGGACTATATGTGCCTGAACTGTGGTAGAGCATTCTGAACTCATATCAGCCACAGTGGGACACATTGTCACTCGACTCTAGCTAGAGATGTCATTTTGGCTAACCATAAAATTTAAAAACCAGTTTCTATTTTAGATCAGCTTTGTTCTTATCTGCACATTTGTCTGTTTAGCACAGATAGTAAATGCATGGACTTTCTAGTCTTATTTGGTCTTATTTTGGTGATCGATTTACATCTATTAAACTTTCAGAACAAGGAACAAGGTTAATTCTTTTATTAATTTCCCATGCCTCCATATCATTCATTCTCTTGTTTAAAAAGATCAAATTGGAGTTGCCTGAGTCTCTACATCTGTAAATGGAGATAGTTTGGATTGATGGTCTTAAAGGTCCTTTCTACCTCTCAATCATTGATACTATTATGCAAAAGCCTCTAAAATTCAATTGAATTGTAGGGATCTCTTCTTTTCTCCTGGACTTTAAATCTGGCATATGTGACATCAGTCTTTTTATTATAAATTAAGGCACATTTATGCTTTTGATGAGAAATCTTAAAACAGATTCAAGAAAAGTTCAATTTTGTGAGAAGAAACCACTTTTTTACTTTTACTTTGAGCTTTTTTGTCCTAAATGTGTGGCTTTTCCTTCCTTTGTGTTGGAATGAAAAAATCATTTTAACTATTAAGAAACACAAATGTGAATGAAAAATGTTGTAAAATCTTTCTGAATACTATTAAAGATTTATAGCTTGAGTCATCCAGAACAATGGGAATAGAGGTGACATAATAAAAGGAAGAAAGAAAAAAGGACTTGGAAAATTTGTGAGTTTTATGGCATGAAATATTAATGAATCATAGATTTACAATAGACATATAATTTAATTTGTGAAAACAATAGCATTTATAAAAGGTACATCTTTTGTTATCTGCTTGACACATTGTTATAGCCTTGTTGACAGACATATTGAAGACATATGCCTAGTTGAAGCAAAGGAACTTTGCTAGGAGAGAAATCTTCTTACGTGAATCTTAGCACAAGCACAGATTACTAGGGTATTCAACTAGAGGTCTTCTTCTGAACTGAGCTTAAAGCAAAATGATTATGCTTTTGCACTCACTCAGAAATGCAGAACAAACTTTCACTGAATCCCTCCCCCTCCTCTCTGGGTGGTCTCCTACTCTGGATCTCATGTCTAGAGTCAGCTCATTCAATGTTATCAAGGTCCTTGGTCTTAAGCCAAAGGTTTTGATTTGGTAATGCTATTTGGGTCAATGTCTGTCTTGAATAGGATTTCTTAACTTTATTTTATGTCCTCCACCCCTTATAGAGCTGAAGCCTGTGGCTCCCTTTCTCAGAATAATGTTTTTAAATGCACATAAAGAATATACAGAATTACAAAGGAAACCAATTATATTAAGATAATTATCTATCTATCTATCTATTTTAAGAAACAAGTTTTCAGATGCCTGGCTAAGAACCTAGAATCTAGATTCTACTAATCTATTATAGGGACCCAGGTCCTATGGCAAATATTCCCATTTTCTACATCTTCCCAAATCCAATCTCCTGGATTGAGAATGAAGGGCCTTATATATAATGTCAGAGGTCTGAGGTTCAGATCCTGCCATTGCCACTTGTTTTCATGACCTAGACTTTTAGAATTCAGTTTACTCATCTGTGAAAGGTAGATTAGATGATTTTTTTAAGTTAAATTTTTTTATTTTCAAAATATATACATGGATAATTTTCAGCATTCACCCTTACAAAATCTTGTGTTCTAAATTTTCCCCCTCTTTTCCCCTACCCCTTCCCTTAGATGGCAAGTAATGCAATATATATTAAACATGTTTAGTTCTTCTATACATATTTCCACAAATATCATATTGCACAAGAAAAATCTGATCAAAAAGGGAAAAAAATGAGAAAGAAAACAAAATGCAAGCAAAGAAAACCAAAAAGAGTGAAAATACTATGTTGTGATCCACATTCAGTTCCCACAGGTCTTTCTCTAGGGGCAGATGGCTATCTTCCTCACAAGACCATTGGAACTGGTCTGTAGATTAGATGAGTTCTAATTCCAATCCAGGGATATGTGCAATGTGTCAAGCCCTGTGGTAGGGCACTGAGGGAACGGGTTAAGTGACTTGTCCAGTGTCACATAGCTAAGAAGTCTTAAGTGTCTGAAGGCAGCTTTGAACTCAGGTTCTTCTGACTCCAGAGCCAGTGCTCTGTCCACTATGCCATCTAGATGCCTGATGCCTTCATTTTCAACAAAATTTGGGTATAATCTCTGTAAATCCTTAAATGTTATTCTTTTAAAAATCTATGATGATTATATTAAATTACATAAGACCATTTAAAAAAATCAGATCTATATTTTCAGATTAATTCCATTCCAGATTTAATAAAAGCACAAAACATTTGATAAGAAGGCTATGATTAGTTTGGGGCAGTTAGGTGACCTGGAGTCAAGAGGTACTGAGTTCAAATTTACCTCAGGCTTGTAGTAGTTGTGTGATCTTGGGCAAGTCATTTAACCTCCTCAAGTTTCCTCAACTATAGTTTGCCTGTTTCTTAAACCATAAAATGGAGTTGGTGATAGCACTTGTTTTCAGGTGTTATTATAAGGATAAGACAAAGTAATATTTGTAAAGTGCTTAGCACAATGCCTGGGACAGAGTAGGTGCTATATAATTACTAGTTGGCTTTGTTATTATTATTATTATTATTATAATTATTTTCATCTATCTATCTATTTATTTTATAATAGGGAGTCTCTACTTTATTTATAAGTCAATTTTGATGTTTCCTCATGACCTGGAGGGGACTCCAGGATTCCCTTGGACACTGGCCCTTACAGCTTCATGAGTTGGAAAGGCTTCAGATTTGGCTTCAGTACACACAGGTTTCCTATTCAAATTTGTGTGGGACAAACATCACCAGCATCATCACCAGAAATTTCCTCATCTATAAAATGAGGATATTAAAGAAAACAGCTCCTAAGGTCCATTTTGGTTCTGGCTCTGTGATGTTATGATCACATCTGAAAATATTAGTAACCATCTTGTTTGAAAAATGTCATTTCATCAGGCATTCACTGTTGGATCGTGGTCCAAGCACAGTGAAATTTGCTTACAGTTGAAGCTAAGGTTCAGTGAATTTTGCAAAAATATTTCTTAATGGAAAACAAATGTGTTTTCAAGGTGAAACAAGGGGCATGTTACTAACCCCAATTAAAGGGTAGTTATCAAACATGTGGCGTTTTTCATTGGAACGAAATCTGGAGGACACCTCACTACATTTATTTGTTTTTGTTTTTCATTTTGAATCTTTGATGAATGGAACTTAACTGGTGATAAGACGTAGAAAATGCCCCTGGAGTCTGACGTAACATGCTCACCTTGACACACAGTGAGTTCACTTCACTAAGATTGTTCTAAGTTTTAGAAAAACAGCTGAGGTTTTGCTTCAATTCACATCCTCCCCCCCCCCCCATCATCTATCCCTCATGTGGAACAAAATCTTTTTGAAGTTATTAATTAATAAAGCCTAAATACTTGGAGGAGAAGTTTAGAGGCAAACAAAAATTTTAGCTCCTTCTGTCCATCAGTCAATCAATTAGCATTAAAGTACCTATTATGTGCCAAGCATGATGTCAGGAACTGAAATTATGTGGAAGATAGGAACAAATATAGAGTCAATCTCAAGAAATCCTGCAGAGTTGGAGGAATCTTCTATGTTGTTATATTTCCCAAAGCACAAAAAATATTTAACTGTTGCCCATTGGCAAAGCACCTGACCTAAAGATGGGAAAGGAGACCATTTCTCATTTTCATGACACTAATGGCCTCAAATCTGGCCTTGTCACATTTAACTCACTAGGCCAAATTGTATAAAGCAAAACAATAGTTTTAATCCAGAAGCCAAGATTGCGATTAAGATTTTGTTCTAGTTGCCAAATTTAGAGGGTACTGACAGCATTGGAGATCTTTTAGCTGCTTAAAAATGGCAGAGCTTAACACCTACTTAGCAAAAATAAAAAGTTAGAATGGAAGTTACCAGAAAACATTTTGTTCCTCTTTTCCTCTCCTGCCAGAATTTCTGAACTCTACTTATCATGTTTTTGTCTCCCACTATTTGACTCCAGTGAAAGGAGGAAGAGGAGGAAAAGGAAGAGAAGAAGAAAGAAAGAAAGAAAGAAAGAAAGAAAGAAAGAAAGAAAGAAAGAAAGAAAGAAAGAAAGAAAGAAAGAAAGAAAGAAAGAAAGAAAGAAAGAAAGAAAAGAAAGAAAGAAAGAAGAGAAAGAAAGAAAGAAAGAAAGAAGGAAGGAAGGAAGGAAGGAAGGAAGGAAGGAAGGAAGGAAGGAAGGAAGGAAGGAAGGAAGAAAGAAAGAAGGAAAGAAAGAAAGAAAGGAGGAAAGAAAGGATGAAAAGAAGGAAGGAAGGAGGAAAGAAAGGAGGAAAGAAAGGAAGGAAGGAAGAAAGAAAGAAAAAGAAAGAAAGAAAGAAAGAAAGAAAGAAAGAGAAAAAAAGAAAGGAAGGAAGGAAGGAAGAGAAAGAAAGAAAGAAGAAAGAAAGAAAGAAAGAAAGAAAGAAAGAAAGAAAGAAAGAAAGAAAGAAAGAAAGAAAGAAAGAAAGAAAGAAAGAAAGAAAGAAAGAAAGAAAGAAAGAAAGAAAGAAAGAAAGGAAGGAAGGAAGGAAGGAAGGAAGGAAGGAAGGAAGGAAGGAAGGCAGAAAGGAAGGAAGAAAGGAAGGAAGGAAGGAAGGAAGGAAGAAAGGAAGGAAGAAAAAAGAAGGAAAGGAAGAAGGAAAGGAAGGAAGGAAGAAAAGATAGAAAGAAAAAAGAAAGAATGAAGGAAAGGAAGGTAGGAAGAAAGAAAAAGAAAGTAAGAAGGAAAGAAAGAAGAAAAAAAGGAAAGAAAGAAAAAAAGAAAGAAAAAGTAGAAGAAAGAAGAAGAAAGAAAAAGACAGCTGAATTTTGTTTACAAGGAGCTAATTCTTCCCACAATACATTAATTTCATTAGATAGAACAAATCAACAACATTCTGTTGATGCAAAAAGGGGATAGTCCCAAACTCTTTAATCATCTGTTGACTTCCTCTCCTGACTCTATTTGTTGGTGGAATAGTTGACCATCTTGTCAAGGAATCTATATTGCTCTTGGCCACCAAATTTGTTTCTCTTTTTGGCATATCTGAAAACCAACTGCTCACCTTTTCTCTGCCAGACAGTTGCCCCAAAGCTCATTTTCCAGGAAGAAAATGCACTATCACTTCCTGAATACTTTCAAAAGTGCTGAGTTTAAAAAAAAAATCCTTTCTCTCCTGGTCAGGGCCATTTGCCTTATGTGCTGCATACATCATACTTATGCACCCTCAGCCTCTTTGACAGAGAGAGAACCAAAGGTAAACAAGATTTACATAAATTTTTTTTAAATGAAGCATACAGATTGCTTTGAATAACTTGAGCGTGACTAAGAAGTGTAGAAGAGAGCTCATTATAAGAGACTTAACTGACTGCTTGCCAAAACAAGGACTAATTTAAAGCATAACAGGGCCATGATATAGACTTTGTTGCCAAGACACACTTGCTTTCCTTGAATCTTTTTAGCAAAATGTCATTGCCCAAAAAGCAGCTTTCTCTGCATTCAGGCTCAATTTCTTCATTTAGTTATGATGATGATAGCAAACATTTATACAGTACTTTAGGTTTACCTCTTCAAATTTTGTGGGGGAGGTTCACTGCTGAACTTTTATATTTTCGTAGCATCATGGGATGATTTAAAACTGGAAAGGATGCTAGAGACAGTATTTTTGGACTTGAATAGTGGGGCAAATGAACTTCCCACCAGGCTCTGCTTGAATGAAATAGTTTTCCAAGTTCAGAAATCATGGACTGAACTTTTTGTTTTTTCTTTCTTCCAGATAAAAATGGAAGTAAAAACCATGGCATGGAACATGATAATGAGATTATACAAAGCTTTATGTTCCGTTTGGGTGACTATCTTATACCTGGAATTTTTTGAAATACCTGCAATTAATTTCTTTAATCAACTTTGCTTTGGAGCTCATCATGTGGTTAAGTTTCATTGTGTTGTGGAAAAGTCTTGACCTTGGAATGGGAAGGCATAGCTCAGAATTCTGGCTCTGCCACTGACTATTTTGGTTTAACCTTGAATATGTCATTTGGCTTTACTGAATTTATATTTCTCCATCTTTGCATTTCCCCCATAATTGCATTTTCCACTTCATAGGATTCTTATGAGGATCAAATAAGATGAGAAAATTCTAGGTAAGTATGATTTTAGGGCCAGGTTTATTGATGGAGGATTTTAATATATTTACAAATTATCTACAGATTATTCCTACTTTAAGGGGTCTCTTGAAACAAAGCAAAATAATTAAGTGAAATTATTTGACTTTGTTACAAGAGGTGTGATTAGCATTAGGGAGATCCCAATGCCAATGAGACCATAAACTTAGTCCCTAATCCTAATCTCAGGAAGTGCATTATGCTGGTTCTAGGTTCCTGCTGTGGAAATTGTTGATCCAGACTGAGTGCCACTGAACGTCTATTTGGGAAAATTAAATTAGAGGAACCCACTATTATTATTTCCCATCAGTGTGTCCCCTCCTGTCTGTTTGCCAAGGATTTGGCTAATGAACAGGCTCCAAACATTTGCCTGGGAAGAAGCCATTGTTTTCCACCAAAATTATTTGTGTCTGTTAAGAAAAATCAGTATTCCAGACAACAGAAAGAATAAAGGTCTTAGATGTCAGAGTACCAGAGACATTTTAATTATGTCCAATTAAGATGTCTTCGTTGTTATTATTATCATCATTACTATTATGATTATTTTAAAATTAACAAGTTGCTCTAGTGATGCAGTTGGTGTTTCAAGGGAGTAAACAACTTTTGGTCATGAGGAAAAACATATTCTGGATTGTTTGTATCTGAAAAAAAAAAGCACTTAATGAGTAGGGTTATTTTTCCCCCACAACTGTTTAATATGCTCCAAATTTCCTGTCTCTTCAAAGGAGGTGTAGTTTTTATTTTCTTTTTTGGAAATCATACAGTAATCATGAGAAATAGCTGTTATACAGGGGAACATTCTTCCGGAGAAATCTGTCAGTATTTTTACTTGGATCACCCAGGACCAATATGAGCTGTTGTTGCTGTTATTGTTATTGTTGCTGATTTTAAAAGAACAAATGATTATCAGTTTATAATAGGAAGGAACTTTTGGAGTGAGTTAATTGAACTTCTTCACCTTTTATACTGAATGAGATCTACATAGTATATATGGTGCAAGAGAAAATTAGCTGGGTTAGGAGAACCAAGAGTTGGATTCAGCTCCTGACCGAGCCACTTAACAGCAAGTCACTTTACCACTACAGACTCAATTTCTTTTAACTCTCAACAATGAAAAGGGTCATTTTTTGGGGAGTGGGGAGTGGGATAGCTAGATCAGCAGTTTTCAAAGTGTGGTTTGAGGTCCCTATGAGTCCCTAAAACCGTCTCTAGGGAGTCTGTGAGGTCAAAACTTTTTATAATCATACTGAGAATTAGAATAAAGTAAATATCAATTGATATAGACCACATGAACAAAGGCTCTTATGGAGGTCTCCAACAATTTTTAAGGCTGTAAAGGGATCTAGAGACTAAAACATTTGAAAATAGTAGATTTGATGGCATTTAAGAGATTTCCAGTTTGACAATCTATAACTTCAGGAATATTTCTGACATTTAAAGAATTTGTTAGTAGATTTTTTTTTGATGGTCTACAGCTAATTTGGTGAAAGAAACAAATAAAATGTTCCTTGTTTAATAACTAAATGAGAGGGAAATTGGGGTGAATGGCAGGAAATGATGAAAAGAAAGGTAAGGAGCAGTGTTGAATTACTGTATTGAATTTCTCCAAATATCTACTATACATAAGACACTCTGGTGGATTTAAAGGAATGTTAAAACATACAGTAATGTCTTCTCTCAAAGAATTTATAATCTATTTAGGAAGATAAGACAAATATTCAGGAACAGATAACTACTGTTATAAGGCCTATAAGATAAATACAAAATGAGGGGTACAGACAATCATGTTTTTAAATGAGAGATCACTTTGGGGAGTAGCAATTAGAGAAAAAGCCTCAGAGGAAAGGTGGAATAGTGGGCCTGAAAAAAGTGAATAGGATGTCAGAGGAATGGGGAAGGCATTCTGAGTGGGATGGTATTCACAAAGTCAGGGGGACCAGAAGTATAGGATATGCTGTGGGTCAGGAGTGCTGTTTGGTTAGAGCAGAAGGTTCATATAATCCAGTAGTCGGAAACCAAGGTAGAAAGGAAGCTTGGGCAGAGAATCAGCATATCTTAAGTGAAAAATCTCCCTCATAAACACTTTTATTTGCCTTGGGAGCAGAACCCAAACTAGGAATTTTTATACTTAATACAAGCAGTCCAAATCACATGGGTGGCAAGAGTCACAAAAGTGTATCTTTAATTGAGAGAGGGAGTGAGCCAGAAACCTTGAACTGGATCATGGATCCACTGTTCCATAAAAAGCAAAGGAAATAAAATAGGGGGAGGGAAGACTCACTTCAGCCTTTCAACTGGTAGCTTCCCTTTAAAATTACTTATTTTTGATAATTAGATATTGAGGAGAAGCGTTGTGATAAGGATGGAGAATCAGATTCAGAGCTAAAAAGATGTGGATTCAAGTTTTACCTCTGAAATATATTGGCCATATGATTCTAGACAAGCTGCTTAACCTCTTCACTTTCTAGGTTGCTTTCTAAAATATAGAGAAAATACTCTCTTGTGTTGACCAATGATGGATTACCTCGGGATTTACTCTCACCAGTGAAACCACTGATATATGGTTTAACTTGGTGTTAATACAGTGTGGGATAGTTGATAAAGTGCTGGTCCAGAAGACCTGTGTCAGGTCTTACCTCTGAAACAAACTGATGATGCAACTCTGGCCAAATCACTTAAGTTTTCAGTGATTATCCATAATGCTTTAAAATTGTAAGTTGCAAAGATATATTAGTAAAAGGATTTTTCTCTATACTTTCTAAGCCAGTGGAATCACGAGTCTATTTCCTTTCCTTCTACTTCTCTAAATCCCTAAAAACCATGAATAATAAGCTTTTTTTTTCTATTTTGTTGGAGAAGTTCTAAATTTAACATCATGAGACTTTTCTCTAGTTACTCTAGCTTGATTACAACTTTGCTTAGAAGCCTATAAGAGGAATAAATGGATTATTCCTTAGAATAATCAGGAGTATATATTTAAGACCGTCAGTAAGCATAATATGCAATAGAAATAAACTGCAACCTTTCCCAGTAAGATCAGGAGTGAAACAAGGTTGCCCACTATCACCATTACTATTCAATATAGTACTAGAAACGCTAGCCTCGGCAATAAGAGCCGAGAAAGAGATTCAAGGAATTAGAGTAGGAAATGAGGAAATCAAACTATCACTTTTTGCAGATGACATGATGGTATACTTAGAGAACCCCAAAGACTCTGCTAAAAAGCTACTAGAAATAATTCAAAATTTCAGCAAAGTGGCAGGATACAAAATAAATCCACATAAATCCTCGGCATTTTTATATATCACTAACAAAATGCAACAGCAAGAGATACAAAGAGAAATTCCATTCCAAACAAATGTTGAGAGTATAAAATATTTGGGAATCCATCTACCAAAGAAAAGTCAGGAATTATATGAGAAAAATTACAAAACACTTGCCACAAAAATAAAATCAGATTTAAATAATTGGAAAGACATTCAGTGCTCTTGGATAGGCCGAGCGAATATAATAAAGATGACAATACTCCCCAAACTAATCTATTTATTTAGTGCTATACCAATCAGACTCCCAAGAAACTATTTTAATGACCTAGAAAAAATAACAACAAAATTCATATGGAAGAATAAAAGGTCAAGAATTGCAAGGGAACTAATGAAAAAAAACTCAGAGGAAGGTGGTCTAAGTGTACCTGATCTAAAGCTATATTATATAGCAGCAGTCACCAAAACCATTTGGTATTGGCTACGAAATAGACCGGTAGATCAGTGGAACAGATTAGATACAAAGGACAAAAAAGGGTACATCTATAGCAATCTAATCTTTGACAAACCCAAAGATCCCAACATTAGGGATAAAAATTCATTATTCGGAAAAAACTGTTGGGAAAACTGGAAATTAGTATGGCAGAAATTAGATATGGACCCACACTTAACACCATATACCAAGATAAGATCAAAATGGGTCCATGATTTAGGCATAAAGAGGGAGATAATAAATAGATTAGAGGAACAGAGGATAATCTACCTCTCAGACTTGTGGAGGAGGAAGGAATTTATGACCAGAGGAGAACTAGAGATCATTATTGATCATAAAATAGAAGATTTTGATTACATCAAACTAAAAAGTTTCTGTACAAATAATACTAATGCAAACAAGATTAGAAGGGAAGTAACAAATTGGGAAAATATTTTTAAAAACAAAGGTTCTGACAAAGGTCTCATTTCCAAAATATATAGAGAACTGACCCAAATTTATAAGAAACCGAACCATTCTCCAATTGATAAATGGTCAAAGGATATGAACAGACAATTCTCAGAGGAAGAAATTGAAACTATATCCACTCACATGAAAGAGTGTTCCAAATCACTACTGATCAGAGAAATGCAAATTAAGACCACTCTGAGATACCACTACACACCTGTCAGATTGGCTAAGATGACAGGAACAAATAATGACAAATGTTGGAGGGGATGTGGGGAAACTGGGACACTAATACATTGCTGGTGGAGTTGTGAAAGAATCCAGCCATTCTGGAGAGCAATCTGGAATTATGCCCAAAAAGTTATCAAACTGTGCATACCCTTTGACCCAGCAGCGCTACTACTGGGATTATATCCCAAAGAAATACTAAAGAGCGGAAAGAGACATATATGTGCCAAAATGTTTGTGGCAGCTCTTTTTGTTGTAGCTAGAAACTGGAGGATGAATGGATGTCCATCAGTTGGAGAATGGTTGGGTAAATTGTGGTATATGAAGGTTATGGAATATTATTGCTCGGTAAGAAATGACCAGCAGGAGGAATACAGAGAGGCCTGGAGAGACTTAAATCAACTGATGCTGAGTGAAATGAGCAGAACCAGAAGATCACTGTACACTTCAACAACAATACTGTATGAGGATGTATTCTGATGGAAGTGGAAATCTTCAACATAAAGAAGATCCAACTCACTTCCAGTTGATCAATGATGGACAGAGGTAGCTGCACCCAGAGAAGAAACACTGGGAGGGGAATGAAAATTGTTAGCACTAATATCTGTCTGCCCAGGTTGCATGTACCTTCGGATTCTAATGTTTATTGTGCAAAAAGAAAGTGATATTCGCACACATGTATTGTACCTAGACTATATTGTAACACATGTAAAATGTATGGTATTGCCTGTCGTCGGGGGGAGGGAATAGAGGGAGGGGGGGTAAACTGGAAAAATGAATACAAGGGATAATATTATAAAATATATATATATATATATATAATAAAAAAAACTTTTAGAATTGTTATAGAATTAAATAATTCCCAGAATTTAAAATTTAAAAAAAAAAAAAAAAAAAAAAAAGAAGCCTATAAGAGAAGAAGAAAAAAATTGCAAAGACTCCCTTATTTTGGAAAAAAAAATATTTAACAAGAGGTATGAACATAAAGTTAATGCACTTTATAGAGGCCAAATTAATAGCCATACAACAGAATCCTTTCTTAGTAATTAATGCTCTAGATCTATCAAAGATACATTAAAGTCATTACTGATTAGATAGGTAAATACGCACACACAGAACCCTTATTTCCAAAAATCCAATATGGTTCCATGCTTTTGGCCAGTGTAATTCCAGAGGTGAATATCGGTGATTTTCACACAATTCTCTAAGTACAAGTCCATTCAATACATTGTTTAGAAGAAGATGGAGGAGGTTGAAGAATGCTACAATTTAAACTACCAAGATGTGTACATAAGAAATCATAATATCTGGGAGACTTTCAAGATTCATCATGGTGAGATCAAGGGGAATTTGAAGAAGAAAGTTCTGCAGTTGAGCAGAGGAGGAAAAACAAAGGGATTCTGGTCCATTTGTATTGATGGCAAATGTCATTATAAGCAGAATTCATAAATAAAAATGGATGTCTATGCATAATTAGTAAAGACTTTATGGCTAGGGTATTGACAATTAAAAATTAAAGATGATGCTGCATTGTGAACCAGTAGGTTTGGAGTCAGATCCTAGCTTTGCTATTTACTACGTATGTGACTTAAGTCACTGAACCTCCCTGGGGTACTTGGTCGGTACTGGAAAAATATATAGTGACTAGGATTGAATTGGTCAATAATTGACTGAAATCTTCATTAAGGAGAGAGGCACAAATTGTGCTTGATATTTGCTTCTCCATGAAAGACTATTCAGGCATGGCATTAAACAAAGGGATAAACAAAGGGATTGGGGTGGGGGGGAAGAGAGAGAATCCTGTCAGGAAAGATAGTATTTGATGGGGAATTTTCATGAGAAGGTCTTTGCAGGTCCCTCCCTCCTTTTTTCTGCTGGAGAAAAGTGGCCACAGTGAGAGGAGCGACAGTCCCATGATCATGACCAACCTGCTCCTTTCACAGCCGACATAACAGCCACTCCGAATGATACAACTTCATGCCTAAAGTCAGACTAATAATGGTCATGGATTCTCTCCAGGATTTGAATCTTGGTCTTTTGACTCCATAGCCAGAGAGAGCCCTTTCCCCTATGCCCTACCTCCTAAGCAGTTTTTATTAATAGCTGATTTGTGTGCTGTGATGTACAAGATACTTTTCAAAGTGAGCTCAGACACAGTCCAAGCCCTTCCAAGGCCTCTGGTGCCTGTGGTCAAGACAGCAGGGTTTCTAGTAACTCAGTGGAGAGAACAATAGGCAGAGATCAGAGGCTTGCTCTTGAAGGCAGTTGGCAGAGCTGGCTCCCGCTTCAGACAGGCATCTGAACTTTTGTGAGCCATGCAGAACAAAGATGTGGGTCTTGGGGAGACAGCCATCCCTAGCTGGCAGCCCTCCTACCTTTGGGAAGCACAGCCTGTGCCAGCCAGATGATTTCCCCCAATCGAGATTTGTATGAACATGACATTCTGTTTATTCTGTTCCCTTTTTGTACTCCTGATACATAAACAGCGATTGAGAAGCGGTCCAGTTCCTCTTTCTGGTTACTGAAGCAGATGTGCAAAAGTATGGGACTTGCTATAAGGTCTATGATGCCCAAAAATATTGTACCTCATATTCCATGTGATGGATGTGTAGTAAATACATTCAGATGGCCTAATGAGAAGCTCACATGGCATTTTGTCTATGTGTGCACTCATCAATCAGGCTGTAATCTCTCAGTAAACCTCACAGAGCCAGAGGAAACTCTGGTGATTCCAACTGACAATTATGTAAGCAAAAAAAGATTTGGCTCAATTAGCTAATTTTTGCATTGCAGTCTCCCCTTTCCCAATGTCGAGCTTTAAAGAGAAGCATATTCATGTATTAAATATTAATACGTAAATAGAAAACATTTAAATAAATAAGTAAATGTCAAAGCAAGTCCTGAAACAAAGTGAAAGTGTATAAGAAAGCATTATAATCATATGGAAAGAAGTCTATAGAAAATGTCATGAACTAGAATAATAGTTCTATATTCAGAGGTAGTGTGTTCAAATCTTGCCTCTAATGTTATTTGCTTGTGTGAACAAGCTCCAACTATTGTCCCTCCTGGTTTCTTTTAAGTCCCAACTAAAATCCCAGAAAGCTTTCCCTTAATTAAATTTCTTTTTAATCTCCCTTTATTCTAGTGCCTTCCTTCTGTTAATTAACTTTTATTTATCCTGTATTGTATCCTGTAATTAACTCTTATTATCTCAGTGTATTTACTTACATATTATTTCCTCCATTAGATTGTAAGCTCCTATAAGGCAGGAACTATCTTTTGTCTTTTTTGTATCCCTAGTACTTAGTTCAATGTTTAGCACATGATAGGCACTTAACAAATGTTTGTTGATTGATCCAAAAAGGATCTTAAAAGTTGAGAACATTGGACCAAATTAAATAAAATCTATTTAATAAAAATAAATGAAAATGATTTCACTTATACAAGATGAGAGAAGCATGTCTAGCTAGCACTTGTTTAAAAAAATCTGGGTGTAATATGGCAGCTATGAAAGTTAATGAAATCTCAGGTTGTATTAGAAAAGATTTGAGACCTAGGTATAAGGCAGCAGCTATCTCACTGGATTCAGCTCTAGTCAGACCTCATTTGGAATATTTAGACTACTTCTGGGCACCACACTTTGGGGAAGGACTTTGATAATAAAAGTATCTGAAGATGGGCTAAAAGAATGCAGAAAGACCTGTGTTCGTGACATTGGAGAATAAATTGAAGGAGCAATTATTTCTAACCTGTGGATGAAATGAGAAGACTTGTTGGAAAAAATGGTGACTATTTTCAGGTATTTGCAAGGCTATCATCTAGAAGAGAGATTGGATTTATTTTATTTCCAGAAGTTAGAATTAGGAGCGATGGGTATAAATTGAAAAGAGGCAAATTCTCATAAAAACAACAAATTCTCATAGTTCTAATAACAAAGATCAATTTATAATTTTTCTTTTGTTTTACACAATCTGATTGGTATGATGTAAAATCTCAAACTTGCTCTAACTTCTCTATTTTTAGGGATTTGAGGCATATTTTCATTTGGTTGTTGATATCTCAGAGTTTATATAATAATTATTTATCCAAATGTAGAATGGCTTGTTTTTTAGAGTCAGTGGATCCCCCTCTATCTCATTGAGGGTTTTCTTTTAAAAAAAAAAATATTTATTTTCAACTTAAAAAAAATATTTGAGTGGGGCAACTAGGTGGCGCAGTAAATAGAGCACCAACCCTGAAGTCAGGAGGACCTAAGTTAAAATCTGACACGTAATACTTCCTAGCTGTGTGATCCTGGGCACATCATTTAACCCCAATTGCATCATCAAAATAAATAAATAAATAAATATTGAGTTCCAAATTTTCTCCTATCCTTCTACTTCTCTACCCACTAAAAGCACTCAGTTACATAAATACAATCATGTAAAAGATATTTCTATATTAGCCACACTGTAAAAAAAGCAAGAAAAAAAAATAAAAGTAAAAAAGAAAACAATTATATTTCAATTTACTCTCAGAATTCACCAGTTTTCTCTCTGGAGGTGGATAATTTTTTTCTTCTTCATCAATCCTTTGTAATTGTATTGATCAGATAAACTAAGTCTCTCATAGTGGATCACCTTTACAATATTTCTGTTACTGTATACAATCATCTCCTGGTTCTGCTAATTTCACTTTGCATCAGTTCAAGTAAGTCTTACTGTATTTTTTTGAAACCATCCTCCTTTCCATTTCTTATAACACAATAGTACTCCATCACTATCATGTGCCACATTTTGTTCAGCCATTTTCCAATTGATGAGCATCTCCTAAATGATTAATCCTTTGCCTCCACCAAAAGAGCTGTTGTTCATATCCCTTGACCACTTATCAAGTGGTAAATGGATGTTCTTATTTTAATAGACATGACTCAGTTCACTATATATTTGAAAAATGAAATCTTTACTAGAGAACTTACTATAATTTTTTGAGTTACTTCATTGTCTATAGTTCCTTTTTAGCAAATATAGTCAAGGCTTTGCTTATAGGTATTTTTAAATTGGTGTCTTCTTTTGAATTTGTATTTTGGTCTTCCTGCTACTGTAGTAACTTTTTAAAGTCAAGTTCTTGCTTTTGTTGTTTGTCCATTTTCCCAACCTATTTCTTAACTTTGAATATTATTTTAAAGTTGGGTTCTGCTCATTTAAGGATGAGGAAGCACTGTCTGGAACTTGAGGATTTTTTTATGCTGCTGTTTTTAGAGCCACACCTGGGGGTGTGAAAGTTTTTGTTCTTCTAAAATTGTGTGATCTGGGTAGAGAAATGGTCACTCTCCTGGTCTGCTTTCTGGTCTTTACCCAGGAAGGGCCTTCCTCTCCTGCAGCTACAAGTGCTAATGTTCCTCTCTGCCTTGGAACAGCAAGAGGAGTCCCTATTTCCTTGTGATCCATCACAAGATCTCCTCTCTATATTAGAAATGTGATCCAGAATTGCTCATTTGCCAATCACCAGGTGCACCCATTGAGAGCAAATGGTCCCCTATAATCTCTTTCTAATGCAAGAGAAATGTCTCCCAACCCCTCTTAATTCTATTCATCATATAGAGTTATGTTTCTTTGTTCATATTTGCTTTTTTTCTTCCCCATTAAATTAGAAGCTCCTTGAAAGCAGGGACTGTTTCTTGCCTTTCTTTGTATCCCCAGAACTTAGGATAGGGATATAGTAAGTGTCTAAAACATGCTTACTTATTATTTTCTTGTATATCTTGAAAACAAAACTTTTTCCAGAGAGACTAGTTGAAATTTTTTTTCTGGTTGTTTCCCTTCTAATTTTAACTAATTTAGTTTTGTTTGTGTAGAAATTTTAACTTTCATAATCAAAATTGTCCATTTTGTCATCTGGGAGTCTTTCTATCCCCTCTTGCTCATGAATTTCTTCTCTATTTATAGATCTAAGGAGTCATTTCTTCATTTTCCTCTTTAATTTGCTTATGATGTCACCTTTTAAATTTAAGTGTTTTATCCCTTTGAAATGTATCTTGGTTTACCATGTAAAATGCTAATCTATACCAAATTTCTGTCAGATCATTTTCCAATTTTCCTAACAGTTTGTCAAATAGAGAGTTCTTAAACCATTGTCATATGCACAGTATTTTTATTTGATTCTCACAACAAATATAATCCTCATTTTATAGATGAGGCCCAGAGAAGTTAAATGATTTGAGCAGTTTCATATTTCCTCAGTATGAAAGCCAGGATTTGAACCCCATTTTTAATTACCCAAAGTCAGCTATTCACTTTGCTGTGCATTATTGACATCATTTAGATAGTTTTTTTTTTTAAAGAGCCATTATGTTTCAAATCCTGTGGTAGACACCGTGTGTAATAATAATATAATAAAGCAAATATAAAAATATTTCCTTTCCTGAAAGAGTCTACAGTTCACTGGAAATGCAATATTTATACATTCAAAAATATATATTAAACACCTACCAAGCACAACACTCACTAAGATTCCACTTAGGGCTTGGTGCTTAGTTGATAACAAGAGAACTCCACATGGGGTTCTTTTCTCTCCATTACTCACGTCAGTCTTTGTAGAACTTACCTTCATTTATTGAAGCCATTCTGGTGTGCTGTAGTGGAAAAAGCACTGAGCTAGGATTCAAGAGATATAGGATTTCTTTTGTTTCTGTCATTAACCATCTACAAATAAGTCACTTTCCCAGTCCTCTGGACTCCAGTTTTCTCATATGTAAAATAAATGCATTGAACTTAATGCTCTCTAAGACTTCTGCTTACTCTATAGTTTAATTAATTATTCTTAAAATTCAATTTAATTCACTTAGCAGTTGCATGTTCCAGGAACTGAGCTAGTTACTGGAGATATGAAATCAAAACTAAAAATGTCTCTTCCCTTAAGAAACTTATATTCTCTTATGGGATGCAACATGTTAAGTCAACTAGTACTTATAAGATACTTTGAAATGTCAAGAGATATTCCAAGAGAAGACAGGACTTGATAATACCTTGTCTCTAGGAGGGTAATAAAAAATGACTCCAAAGTATATAGTCTGAGAAACTGAAAGATGATTGCATCAATAAGTGTGAATATGTAGAACAAATAAATGCATCTAGTAGCTCAATATTCAACAATCCCAAAGACCTTATATAATGAGTTAAGGGTTAGCCATTCAATAAAAATTTCTAAAAACCAGTCTGGAAGAAACTAGGTATAAGTCCTACTAAGGTAAGTTCCAGTGTTTTTGTTTTTTTGCTTTTCTTTGTATCCCCAGGACTTAAAACAATGTCTGGCACGTGGTCAGGGATTAATAAATGTTTGTTGACTGATCACACAAATTAAATATAAGAGATTACATCATAAATAAATTAGAGGGACAATGAAGAAAGTAGTTTTTAATATATATGTAAGGGAGAATTAATGATCAAAAAAGGGATAGAGAGGATCCCAGAAGAAAAAAATAGACAATTTTTATTAGATAAAATGAAAAAGCTTTTGCAGAAGCAAAACTAACAAAGCTAAAATTAGAAGGGAAATGGTCAATGGGGGGAAATATTAACATCAAGTTTCTTGATTAAGGTCTCAGTTCCATGTTGTATAAGAAATTAATTCAAATTTATAATAATAAGCATCATTCCATCTTTGATATGATGAAAAGCTATAAATATGTCATTTTCAAGAGAAGCAGCTCTCAAAATCATATGCAAAGTGTTCCAAATCACCACTTATTCAAGAAATGAAAATTCAAATGAGTCTAGAGTTTAGGGTTCTATCTCACACTAATCAGGCTGGAAAAGTTGAAAGAGAAAGAAGGGAGAGGGGCAGGATTATTGAGTAGTTTTTTAGGCAGAGAAGAGATCCTAACAATCCTGAAGGAGGAGATATTGCAGTCCTAGCTAGATCACGGTTGTGGCCAAGAGATAGTTTCAAATAAAACAGGTTGAAATGCCAGAAATGGTGAATTCCATTTGGGAGGTCCAACCTTGGAAATATCATGATAATCACAAGAGACATAGTCTAGGCATCCCCTTGTTGCTTGAGTCCACTAAAACAACACTGAAACTTGAACAGGAAGGAGGACACCCAGGACTGGGGCTGTGGCCCAAATGGACGGCCGTCAAAGTAAGGTTGATCCTAGGGGTCAGAGAGAAAACTGGAAGCTTAATGACCTAAACAAAAAGGGGTGCTTGAAACTTTCCAGCCGGGACTTCAGAATCTAGAAGTCACACATAGGAGGCTTTATAGTTTACTCTAAACTCTTCATGTCTGAGATGGACAATAATGTGGTTTTTGCTTTTGCTTGCTGGCTTGCTGGTCTATGTTTATTTGTGGGTTGCAGCTAACTGATCACATACCGTATCTGTTCCCCTGTGGTAGACCAGTGCTATTTGCTTTGTTATTTTCCTGGAGGTACTTAGTAAAATACTTCCAGACGTGAAACAATTGGATTATTCCAGGAGCTCTTGTTTTCTAAGTAGTCGGTTTACCTCTCCTAGAGACTTAGTAAAAATAACACCTTACTTTTGTGTAGCCTGCTGCAGTTTTCAAAGCAGGTGATGTCATGAAAACAGCTTTGGATCTGGTGTCAGAAGAAATAACTTCAGATCTGGCCTTTGTCACTTATGTGACCTTGAACAGGCACTTCCTTTCTGAATTTCAGTCTTTGCAATTTTTTAATGTAATTAAAGATAACTTAATGTATATAGTACTCTGACCATGTAGTAGAAAGAGTTCTGAATGTAGAATCAGAGCAACTGTTTTTGAATCCTGCTTTTGCTTGTTAATCCAGGTGATATCCTGACCAAACCATTTAACTTCTCTCATTTATAAAAGCAGAGGGTAAGATCTAATCATCCAATCCTAAATATATGCACCAAGATGAAGTTTTCCTTAAAAAACAGTCCTATGGGATAACTTGTTGTTCAGTCATGTCCAACTCTTATTTGCAGTTTTCTTGGCAAAGATACTGGAATGGTTTACCATTTTCTTCTCCAGCTCATTTGACAGATGAGGAAACTGAGGCAAATAAGGCATGGCTAGTAAGTGTCTGAGGCTACATTTGAATTCAGGTCTTCCTGACTCTAGGCCCAGCATTCTATTCTGGTATACTGTGGGATACTGGACCTGTGGTGTAAGCAGCAAAACAAATAGATTCAGAGCTCAAGGAGCTTTCCCAGAGTCACACATTAAGTAAATATCTGAGCTAGATTTCTTTCCAAAGTTCCTTCCAGCAAGAAAATCTTATGATACCATTTCTGACTCAGTTTCTCTCCTATTACCCTACACACATCATTCCTTATAACAACATTGAAAAATAGTCAGAGAAAGGATTGTTATTGTCTTTTGGAATTGAGAAAACCAAAGTTCAGAAAGGTGGTGACTGTTCAAGATCACACAGCCAGTAAACACCACAACAGGCACTGAAACTCTGGATTTTTGACTTTCTTAGTCTTGCACACCGGCTAATTTGTCATACTGCCTGTTTTGTTGAAATTGTGATGTGTTTACATAAGTGGCGGAGACATTAGATTGTCTGAAATGTTTTTAAAATTCACAGATTATTTTTTAAAAAAAGCCTGACCATATGTATTTAAGGAAATGTGGAGAAAGAATTCGATGGGGCTGCATCGGGATGGAAGGAAAAGATGAAAGAGCAAGGGTGACAGAGCCCCAAAGGGAGAGAGTGAGACAGAAAACCGAGAGACAGAATGAAAGACAGCTCAAGTGTGCTGACTACAACCCCTGGCAATAGATCAGACAAACAAGTTCAACAGAAAGTCGATTTAATTTTATTGGACCACACTGTCTCAGGCAATTAGAAAAATATTTGTAAAACATCAGATGAAAAAAAGGATTGGAGAGCCCAATAATGCAAAACAATGTTTATAAGATAGAAGTCATGAAACTGGAAGAGTAAACACAATTACTCTATCAGCACCTCCTGTTCTTCTAAAGATGACTTAGCTTACAAGTGTCCCTTCTGCAGTTGGCAAAATAACACACAAACTGCCTCCACATTTTCTTTTCAATATGGCTCCATCACCAAATCAGTTATAAGGCAAAGAAAGTGTGAGGGGTGTACATTTTTTTTTCCAAACTTCACATATCAGATTTACTCATGTTTTTAATTATTTTTTAGTTCAAGTATGCTTGTAAAATGATCTCACAAAGGCAGCCACAGTATGGAAAAATATGGAGGGGGAGTTAAGGAAAGAGGGTGGAATCTTACTTCTGCCTTTCTGTTTCCCACCTAAGAGACCTTATACTTGGAAGGCAGTTGAGAGAAACGGACAGATTCCTGTACCTGGAGCCAGGAAAGGCCGCATTCAAATCCTACCTCAGACACTTCCTAGCTACAAAACTCTGGGCAGGTCACTTGGGATCTCAAAATGTCAGCTTTTTAATTTGTAAAACAGGGTGTTGGACTTGATCTAAGTTCCCCTCTGGCTCCATATCTGTGATCCTATGACTAGACACCCAAGTGTCAGCTCCAAGGGGTGGATGGATTCAGAGAAGAGTCAGCATTTTCACATCGTTCTCCAACTAAGCCTTGCTCAAGTTTTTCCATAATTCAATTCTGTTCAATTCAACTTTACTGGCTCAGCGTTGGATACTCCACAGTGTTGCCTTCCCAACTCTTGAAAAGTAATAGCAGCAATTTAATATCTTAACTCAATTTTCTCATGAAAATGGCACATTTCCATGCCAGTTAACTGCAAGGTTATTTGTGGTTAGTGTCAGTTTCTGTCATTAAAATGTTATTCACTAAGGGCGAGAATGTTGAGATATGGATTATCAATCATCATAATTCTTCAGGACATTGCATGAACAAATATCCTGTACCTGTAATCCTCTGGGACTTGTTTTGCCTCCAGACCCCTCTTTTTGCCTTCAGAAGTTTCCTCTCATCTCCATTCCTCTCTTCTTCTCTTCTTTCTTCTCCTCTCCTGTCCTGTCCTCTCTTCTCCTTTTCTCTCCTCCCTTCTCCTTTTCTTTCCTCTATATTTATAATGACATATCCATCATTATAGCTTTCTTCTCTGATGATTCTTTTTTCTCAGTCATATTGAAGAGTGACACAATGGAAACCTAGGCAACTTTGTCATTTTACTCAAAGGGAGGGAATATAAGGAGGGAGAGGGGGAGAGAAATAGAAAAGATAACAATAGTGAGGGAAAAGAATGATGAGATGAATGAAGAGAAATATAGACGGGAGAGAGAGAGAGACAGAGACAGAGACAGAGACAAAGACAGAGACAGAGAGACAGAGAGAAGCACTGTTTACCAAGAGTTGATATTTGTCTCAGGTGAATTCATTGCATTCATTAGAGAGAGAGAGGAGAGGAGAAGAGAAGTTAGATTTTCTTGTCTTTCGTTGTCTCTGGGTTTTCCTCTATCCTAATTCTTTAATTTCCAGAGACTGTCTCTCTCCTCTTCCCTGTGTAGAGACCTTATTACTTTTGACAAAGAAAAAAGGGAGAGAAAGGGCAAGTTAGCAAAATTAAGCAACATATAAGTGGAGTCTGATGATATATGCAATGATCCAAATTCTCCAAAAAAGGAAGGTGTATTTTTTTCCCATTTCTTTGGGAGCAGTCTTTGTACACCACATTTTGCAATTTTTTTTGCTATTGTTGTTGTTTATTTCATTTACATTGTTGTAATAATGAGGCATAATTTTACTGGGCATGTTTATTTTGTATCCCTTCATATATGTCTTCCTTACTTTTCTATATTCTTTATATTCATAATTTCTTATGACCTAGAATAGTCAGTCCATTATATTTATGTACCACATTTTGTTGATGGGCATCTACTTCATTTCCAGATCTTTGCTATTACGAAAAAATACTACTATGAATATTTTGATGCTCATGGGACTTTCCTTGCTGTCTTTGGCATCTGCTCATCAGTTGGATCTCTGGGTGAAATATTGTGGACATTTTAGTCATTTTCCTAGCATAATTCCAAATTACTTTTGGTAAACATTTTATGAATTTTGTAAAATCAGAAAACCTTAGATACTAAAATAAGAAGTTGTTCAATAACCAGAATGAGATGATCCTTCACTTGGGAGATCAGAAAGAGTAGCAAACAGGGAGGCCAACTGATTGACATCTGTATGTGTCTCCTCTTGTGGAGGGTGTGTTTGGAATGGAGTTATTTATTATGCCCCCCAGCCAAAACTCCGGACTAGAATGTAGAAACTACCACGAGCCTTGGGCCATTTTTAAAAGTATGTCTATTGAATCAATGGACTAGGTAGAAAGTCATGTGGTATGGCATTCCTGGTAATTTTTCCCAGAAGAATGTCCCATTGGGTAATGTTCTGTGGGTGGTCATGTAATGAGACACTGGTGTCTGTCCATGACACATACTGTATATGAAAGGAGGCACAGATAAAGGTAACTTGAATTCCATCCCTCTCTGTGTTTATGTGATGCTTATCGCCATGCTATCTAGACACCCAGACTGGAAGCTTTATAACAAGTCCATTTTCCACCTCAATTGAAATGAATTCAATAGAAAACCAGACTCTAAGCAAGTATTCTAGGGGTTAACTTTCTCCTGTGTCTTTGGATGTAGAATGTTGAAAATGGACTGGCCCAAATGGCAACAAGATTTCCCATTTCCAATAATGTAAGCAACGCTCCAGTGGAATTCAATGAATGCTCCTGGAAATGAATCTTTGATATTATAAACATATTCCTAAGTGCATATGCAGACACCTAGCTAGTGAAGCTCTGTTTTAATCCTGACCAATGACTTTTGTAAAATATGACTATTCGTGGCACTGGTTTATTTTGAGGATTAATAGCATGGAAAATTTCAAAGGAAAATAGAGAGCTATTTTCCTGTAGAAGAGAGCACATATATAGATATATATGTGTGTATTTTCTCAGGTTTAATGAAAAACCAAACCAAACCAAATGAGGCAAGGCCTCCTTCTCAATATGACCCCCACCGTCACCTCATCCCATCTCCCTCATATAAAACAAGGTGTTAAGCAAGATTGGCTTTTCACTCTCTTGTCAAAGGCATTGGAAAATTAAGTCCAAACTACATCACCAGTCCAGTCCTCATAAGGCCTTAAACAAGTGTCAAATGGGAACAATCATTAGACTCTTAGCCTGAACATCTGTATTTTCTTTTGGAGAGAGATTTTCATTTCCTTCCTCTTCCTACTCCTCTATCTTCCTTTTTTTTTTTTTTTTTTTTTTTTTTTGTAGGGCTTGAGCTGAAGAGTGACATTCTGGAACATAGATTTATACTATTTGACCTCAGCTGCCGTGAATCCACCCGAAACAAAGATCAACTCCTGACAAACAGTGCTCTGCTTGCTCTTTCTCTCTCTCTGTCTCTCTCTGTCTCTCTCTCTCTTCCTCTTTTCTCTCTCTGTCTCTCTCTCTGTCTCTCTCTCTCTTCCTCTTCTCTCTCTCTCTCTCTGTCTCTCTCTGTCTCTGTCTCTGTCTCTCTCTCTCTCTCCATTCATCTCACCATCATCTTTTCTCCCTTTCTCCCTCACTATTTTTATCTTTTCTATTCCTTTCCCTCTCTCCTTTATATCCTCTCCCAGGTTTCCATTGTCTCATTTTTCAATATCAATCATCAAAAAGTAAAGCATTATAGCTTTACATTTTATATATTAAATTTTTACATAAAATTTACATTTTACATATTTGTAAAGAAGCATACGTTATGTATGCTTCTTTATAAATATGTAAAATATAAATTAAATGCAATAATAAATAACATCACATTGATGATATATAATAATTAAAATCAATTAAATATAAATATATTAAGAGCATATAACAATGTTCATATTGAAATCTTCCAGTGATAGAGATAATGATCCCTGAATGAATGGGACTGAAGACAATTCTGAGTGAATGAGACGCAGCCCTTTTCAGAGAGGGCACATTTTCAGTCTGCATTCTCAGGATGTCGTTTTTGTTCTCCCACCATATGGTCAAGATGTAAATGTATTATTCCGGTTGGCTTAGAAGAAAGACCATGACAGATTAATCAAATACAGGGAGCAGCTGGGATAGATGAAGTTCACAGGTAATCAGGAAATCTCTTTAGAGCCCAGTAGTTCTAACTTTTCCTTCTCAAATCTTTTACCAGGCTTGCTAACAACAAACAGAATTGCTCAGAGTTATTTTCGTTGCTTTCTTCTGTTGAAAGTCAGTAAGTTAGCAACTTTTACTGAGGAGTATATAAAGTGCTGTTCTAGAGGTGTGATAGATTCATAAAGGAAATGGATGATCTAGTCCTGGATCTTGTAACAGTCAGTGGGAAGAAGCCTAGACTGGCATGCAGAAAAACTTGTATTGAAGTCCCGATTCTAATATCTACTAGTCCAGGAATGCACTGAGTCTTGACTTTTTCATCTGTAAAATAGGAATTATAACATACAATCTATCTTTCAGGATTGCTCTAAAGAAAACACTTTGTAAAGCACTACATAAATGTATGCTTTCATTATTTGAAGGAAATAATAGTTTTGTTTTGGAGGGTCATGGAGCATGAAGACTCTGATTGCAACCTGCTCTTATCTTAAATCTTATCTTAAGGTTTATAATCTTTAAGAGGAGTGCTGCAACTGATGCTAAATAACTGCCCATCATGTATATCAGAGATAGAATTTCAGTGAAAAATTCCAATTACTCCAAGGCCAACTATTATGCCAGGGCTATCTCTTCTTATACTTGTCTTTATGAATATCATATTTATTTATATTAAGATACATCTTTATAGGGTTAAAATGCACTGATGCTAAAATCAATTGTTTCAGATTCTTTGTTTTCTAACTTTGTTCTAATAGTTGGATCTATGACTCACCTCAGGGTTTTGACAAGCAAAAGTAGATAGTTTTCTCACCTGGAGGTTCCCTGTACCAATGGAATGACAGGTCCATTATACACACACCACACATACATAAACTATTTACATATATGTGTGTATATAATATTTACACATATCCCAACATCTCCATGACTGAAGATAAACACTGGAAAGTGCTATGGTCACCATGGTCTTCAACATGATCATCATAGGATAATAGATTTAAGTCTTGAAAGTATTCTAAAAGTCACCTAGTCAAACCTACTTCCCCTCAAACAACTTTATAGATGAGAAAACTTAGTCCTTCCCCATCCTGAGACATTAAGTGACTTATACATGATCATCCAGGTAAGATGGGCAGAACTGAGATTTGAACCCAGGCTCAGCTATAGTATGCTGACTTTGTCATTCTGTTCTCGTAACTCAATGCAAAAATGTGGTCTGGGGCAACTGTAAGGGATTCAAATGTCCCAGCTTCTCTAATAGCACTGGAGCAAATAGAGATGCCTCATATTCTCAAGTTATGGCTCACTGACTTCTTCCTCAGTCTAATAAGTATTACGATCCCTATGGACCACAAATTATCTGCTTATTAATGATGGCCAGAAAAACTCTTTTAAGACATTTGACATTTGCTTTTCAAATTCTCTAGATTTTCTCTAAAAGCATATTGGATATCTTAATTAGTCAATCAATCAACAAGCATTTATTAGTAATTTGCTATATTCGAGGGATTGGTGTCCAAGAAAATGGAGGCTTTTTTTTTTTATAAGAAGAATAAGGAAATTTAGATCTGGAAAAGATCCATACAGGTCATTTAGCCCAGCCCCTTGTTTCACATATGAGGAAACTAGAGCTTAAATAAATTTGTCATTTGGAAATAGAACAAATTTACATCTTAATTATACTTCTGAGATGACCATAATCCTTTCCCTTTCTCAAGGACAGAGCAAGAAGAATGGAGCTCACATTACATCAGAATGGATTTAGGTTAGGTATAAAAATGTGTTTCACAACAGGAAGAGTTGTTAAGTACTGAAATGTGTTACTAAAGGAAGCTGTAGAAATTTTGGAACAGGGGGAACAACCATCTGCCTGGAACAGACTAAGTATAAAATCTCTGAAGACAGGAATGGGTGAGATGTTGTGAAGGTGCCTTTTAGACCAGTTGTTTCTAAAGTTTTTTGATTGTCACACCTATCAGCAAAAAATTGGGGAGGTGTGCTCTTCCAATTTTAATATATTGTGTGTGTTTCATAAATTACATATATACTATTTATTTTGTGTTCTTTATACATATATATGTATGTAAAATGTTTTTTAAAAAGGATTCCATAAAGAGGAAATAAACAACATATTTAAATATCACTTTAATAAAAATATTTTGCTCTCGAGAGCAATGTGATTGGTTCTGCTTCATTTTATTTTTTAAGCTCTTTACATATGTCCTAGAGAATAAACTTGTAAAGAATAATTCTCAATGACCAATCATTCAATAATATGATGTGCTTTTCAACCTATCCATGGCTGCTCATCCTCAGGACTAATCTTTCCCACCAAAATGTACAGGGAAGGGTCAGACTGATTGTTGACCAGCCCTGCTCTAAAAGCAGAATTTGCCCTCTGAAGGATGGGAGCCCGACAAAGTATGGAGAAGACCTGTGAAACAGAGGTTTGGTGTGCTTACGACCAAATACCTAGACAGCTGCTTCTCAGAGTGTCCTGTTAGGGCTGGTTTATAACTGCCTTAAGGGGTCAATACCCAAGCAGAAGAGGGAACATTTTACTTGTTTCTCTAAAGGGTAATGTTGACTAACTAAAAGTTGAGTTGCCATAATAGACTCATCTATAAATAAACTCCAGCTCAACTTGAAATAATGATAGGATCAGATGAGTACACTAACACACTAGAAAAAGTTCAGTGGTTCAGTATTTGGAAGAGGGATTATGAAAAGTTTCAAAACAAGAGAAATGGCTCACCTTAAAACATATTGAAGGTTTGAAGCTAGGCATATAATAGCTATCATTCTGCATCAGTTTTGATGTTATTAGTCAGATTATTAGTTATTAGTCAGATGAACTGAACACCTGCTCAGATGAATGAGCCAATCAGTTTAAAAATTTTGATTGAATTAATCATTGATTCAGCTCAAATAAGTTTAATTGGCTCTCTCTCTCTCTCTCTCTCTCTCTCTCTCTCTCTCTCTCTCTTTCTCTCTCTCTCTCCTTCCCTCTCTCTCTCTCTTACTCTTTTTATTTCTCTCTCTCCCCCCTCCATCTCCATGTATATGGGTGTGTGTGGAGATACAGTTGTGGTGTTAAATATGTCATTCTATCAGCCTGAAGTTTCTTATGGTTTGACAACTGTCCATCCTATCTTCTAGAAATAATCAAACCCTGCTGAAGTTGTATTATTAGGTAAAAGGAATCTATTTTGACCTAATTAAATGTGGGAGATTCATTAAATAAATTCACAATTACTCTTTTTTATTTTGCTTTGCCATGATATTTTTGTGCATACATTTCTGTCATCTCAGGGATCCTGAACCTGTTAGGAATTATATAACTCCATTATAGCAGATTCTGAGAATTGGCCTAGTAGTAATGGTCAATAGTGTATAACATCTTGTATTTAAAGCAAATGTAGAAAATAGCAGAATCGGGCCTGTATTTCACTGTCTATAAATAAGCTTTTATCTTTCCTGAGGATATATGTTTCCTAAGATTTCTCAGATAATATATAATGAATTTATATAGGCACATCCTAATTAATCTAGGTCTCTAGTAGCCCAAAGATGTGTTCTTACTCTGCCCTGGCACAAAATTCTCATTGCTCCCTATTGAAGACATTGTTCTGGCATTAATGATAATTAAAAATTTGAAATTTCCTCAACAAGATTAATTCTATGATGAGAGTTAACCTAGTCTGCCTTTTGACAACAACAGTGATTAAGATTTTATTGAATATCCATAGATTAATTCAAGGAGATGAATACTCCATATATGACTCATGGTTATTTCACTTCTGTGTATATGTAAATGTATATGTACATATATATATATGTATATATATTTTTTTTTCCCTCATGACTTGAATTTTTAAAGAGGAATGGAAACTATAAAGAAGTTTGGAGGACAGATAGAGAAAATTCTGTCATGCTAAAATGAATTTAATTCCCTGGAGGTAATCCTACATATCTATATTCTAGGGAAACCCAAAAATTCCTAGCATCCCTTTCGCAATGACTTGCTTATTTTTTTTTAAATAAGTTTTTGTTGGTCTTCTTTTTTAAAAAATCAAAATAGGTATTTCCAGTATCCCACCACCTTTCTTCCCAGAGAGCTACCCCATGTTACAAATAATGTTTATTCAAGACAATAAAAAAGAAAAAACCCATCATAACTGATTGATAAATTGAAAAGGTCTGAAAATATGTACAATGTGTAAACTTCCTAGTTCCACAAAGGAGTGGGATGGGGAGGTGTCTTTTTACATTTTTTCATTTCAGTCATGTTTAATCTTTATAGTGTTGTTACATTCACTTTATATTTGTATGTATATGGTCTTTCCATTTACATCATTGAAGTCATTGTATATATTGTTTTCTTGACTGTTTACTTCACTCTTAATTATGTAGATCTTTCTGTGCTTCTTTGTATTCATCACATAAATATTTTTTATAGTGGAGTAATATTCCTTTACATCCACATGTCACAATTTGTTTAGCTATTCCTCAATAGACATTCACTTTCTTTCCAATTGTTTGCTATCACAAAAAAATGCTATTTTGGTATGTGGGGTCTTTCTTCTTATCAATGGTTTCTTTGGAATATAAACCCAGTAATGGAGTTTCTGGTTCAAAGGCTGTGGACATTTGAGTCACTTTATTTTTGCAATTCAAAATTACTTTCCAAAATGGTAGTTGATTCACCATTGGATACTGCTTTCAATATTGACTGTTGCCATGTTTTCTATACTTTGTGAATTCTCAGGGTATGAGGTAAAACTTCAAAGTTGTTTTGATATGCATTTTTCTTATGTGGTTGTGGGTTCTTTTATGTGGTGGTAAATACTTTGCAATTCTTTTGAGAATCTAGAGTAAATTTCCCCTTTTTATTTTTGTTTTTTTAGGTTTAGGTTTTGTTTTTATCCTATAGAAATATGATTGGATTTTGAGGATTTATTATGTAATCTAAAACTTTGTTGATGTTATTGTCAATTAATGTATTTGATAATTTCCTAGTTTTTAAGTATAGCATCATGCCACCATAATAACAGATAAAGAGAGTTTTATCTCCTTATTACCTACCTTTATGCACTAAAATTTCCTTCTCTTTTTCTATTGCTATTCCTAACATCCTACTATTATAGTAGGGAAACGAGCAGCCTTGCTTTACTCCTATTTTTACCGGGAAAAAAAAAAGTTCTCTTGTATCTTTCTCTCTCTCTCTCTCTCTCTCTCTCTCTCTCTCTCTCTCTCTCTCTCTCTCTCTCTCTTTCTCTCTCTCTCATTTTCTCTCTCTCTGTCTCTTTCTCTCTGTATACACACATACACACGTATATACATACATACACATACATATATGTATATATATAATATTTGGTTTTGGTTGAATATAGAAACTGCCTATGATGTTTAAAAATGTCCCACTTTGTCTCTACTTTGTAGGTTGGTTTGCTTGTTTGTTCTTAGCATAAATGAATGTTGTACTTTTTCAAAGGCCTTTTCTGAATCTATTGAGATAATAATTTTATGAGAGGATAGTTGGATTTTTAATTTGATCAATTATATTGATTATTTCCCTATTGTTGAATCATTTTCATATCCCTAGTATAAATTTTGCTTGGTCATGATGAATGATTTCTTGGATAAATCTTTATAGTCTATTTTTATAGGATTATGTTTTTAAAATTTGAGACGATATCCATGAATGGAATTGGCTTAAATATGTATTTAATTAATTCTAGATTATTAAGATGGAATCTACTCATAAAAAGAGATAGGTAATATACTTTTTCCCTAATTTTAAAAATATTTTGTAAAGTAATTGTTCCTTAAATGTTTGATAGAATTCACCTAAGAATTTGTCAGAACTAGGAAATGTTTTTTCTTTGTTAGTTCCTTTACAACTAAATCTATCTTCTTTTCTATTATTGAATTGTTTAAGATGGTCTTCTGTACTTCAGATTTCATTTTTCTTTTTATTTTTGAAGGTGTTCTTTTGTGTTCTGATTTCTCAGCATATAATTATACATAATATGTTCTGACTATTTTTTTCATTCTGGTTTTATTGTGATTTCATCTGTTTATTTGCTATTTTATGGATTTGATTTACTGCTCTATTCTTTTAATTAGATTAGCTAGTAGTTTATCTATTTTATTGTATCCTTAAAGGCCTAACTTTAAGTTTTATTTAACATTTCCATGAATTTTTGTTTCTAATTTACTTATTTCTCCTCTAGTTATTAATATCTCTTCTTTTGTTTATTTTAGATTTTATTTGTTGGCTTTTTAATTTTAAATGCGTATTCGGTTCACTAATCTATTTTTAATGTATGTTGGTGAAGACACAATTTGTTTTCAAGAATTGTTTTAGCTGTATTCCAGCAATTTTGATATATTGTTTCATCATAATTTTCTTCACATAATTCTTGTTTCTATAATGTGGTCTTTTATTCACTCATTGTTTCATTGTTAAGTCTCCATTTGAGTCTGGGTCTTTTGTTTGTAGTGCCTGAATCAAATGACGGTTTTTATTGCAATAAAGTTTGTGAAGGATGAATAAACTATTTCTGCCTTTTTAAAACATTCATGTACAATGACTCTATAACCTTATATATAATTAATTTTTGTCAAAGTTCTATGTGATGCTGAGAAATATACATATTCTTTTGTAGTCTCATTTTTAAAAAATGCCATACTCTTTTAACTATCTTCTCTAGCAATTTATTCTGTTGCATATTTTTCTTTTTGTTTATCTTTCTAATAAATTTATCCAAAACAGAGGGAGAGAAATCGTCTCCTATTAGTCTTGTGTTAGTATGTCTTCTTATTATTCAGTTAATATAAATTTGGGTTTCAGTGCATATGGAGCATGTAAACTTATTACTGATATTGGTGTATTGTTTATTGTTCCTTATAATACAATGCAGTTTCCTAATTTATCCTTTTTAATTTTTTTAATGTTTATTTTTGCTTTGCCAGATAGCATGATGTGGCTCTTGCTTTTTTGTATTAATTTGATGCATAATATTTTTCCCCATTGCTTCAGTTTTACTTTGTATATGCCTTTGTTTTTAATTGTGTTTCTTGTAAACAATAGACTGTGTTTGTTAGCCAATTTGTCATTTCTTTTTATTTGTTTAATTCATTCA
This sequence comes from Sminthopsis crassicaudata, assembly GCF_048593235.1. Lineage (NCBI taxonomy): Eukaryota > Metazoa > Chordata > Mammalia > Dasyuromorphia > Dasyuridae > Sminthopsis > Sminthopsis crassicaudata. Next base: position 72,063,778 of record NC_133622.1, read on the forward strand.
CATTGTATTGTTTAATTCATTCACATTGAAAGTACTTATTTTATTCCTTTCTTTGATAATATTGTGCTTTTTTTTCAAGTTATGATTTTTTTCCTATTTCTGCTCTAAACACAATATTATATCTTTTCAGTTATTTTAACTTAATCTTTTTAAGGGTGGCTCTATACTTACTGCTATACCTATACTCTCATCCCAAAACAACTTTCACAATTGTTATACCTTTTCCTTTGGGGTTTTACTAGTTAGTTTCTCTTTCTTTCCTGCTTTTATCGATTTAATTCTTTCCTCTTTTTCTCCATTTAACAAAATAATACTTGTTTACTTCCTCTACTTCTCCTAGTTCTATTCATTAGTTTTAAAAATTCTATCTTTTGCATCTCTACTCCATTCCCATTCTTACCACCATACACACTGCATCCAGATGTCCTGTCTTACTTCTTCTGGCTCAGAAGTTGAGAGTATCTCAACCATTGCAGCTCAAGATGATTTCTTTTGTTTGGAATTTGGGCAGATATGTAATGCAGTAAATAGAATCCCAGGCCTGGGGTCTGGGGAACCTGAGTTCAAATCCATCTTCATATACTAGTTATGTTACCTTGAGCAAGTAATTTGACCTCAGTTTCCTTATCTGTAAAATGTAGACAATAATAACATCTATTTCCCTGAGTGCTTTTGAGGATCAAGTGAGGTAATTATAAGTAGTTTAGTATAGTGTCTGGCACATAGTAAGTGCTGTCTCTTCTCTTCTCAATAAATATTCTTTTGTAAAAATTAGTTGGCGTTAATTGATTAAATTCAGTTAGATCACTAATCACTAAAAGTATTCTTATATACTGATCAACTATAGCTGTCTAATGATATGAGGAAGAACATAATACAATAAGAGTTTGACCCAAAATTATTAGAAAGATTTATTTAGTTATTCAGGGAACCTACTCATCTATGCAAGAAGAATTGAGATTAAAAACATTCCCCTGTGTTTATGAAAATCTATATTTATATTTTTCATTAGTGCCTAGTAGAGAATCTGGTATAAAATAAATACCTAATAAATGTTTGTTGATTGGTTGATTGATCATCTATATCATCTTCTACCTGAAAATGAATCCATTCTATAATAACATTCTGGTAAGTGGTCAGACTTTACTTGAACACTTTCAGTGATAGTGAACTCATTACTACCTGAAACAAGGATATTTATTTATTTATTTATTTATGTTTTATTAAAGCATATGCATGGGTAATTTTTCCAACATTGACCCTTGCATAACCTTTTGTTTTCCCTTCCTTCCCTCCACCACCTCAAATACATGTTAAATATGTTGAAATACATGTTAGATCCCATATTTGTATACATATTTCTACAGTTATCTTGTTGCACAAGAAAAATCAGATCAGGAAGGAAGGAAAAAACTGAGAAAGAAAACAAAATGGAAGCAAATAACAGAGAGAGTGAGAATGCTCTGTTGTGATCCACACTCTGTTCCCATGGTTCTCTCTTTGGGCGTAGATGGCTCTCTTCATCACTGAATAAGTGGAACTGGTTTGAATCATCTCATTGTTGAAGAGAGCCATGTTCATCAGAATTGATCATCATATAATCTTGTTGTTGTCGTGTGTAATGATCTCCTGGTTCTGCTCACTTCACTTAGCATCAATTCATGTAGATCTCTTCAAGTCTCTCTAAAATCATCCTGCTGGTCAAAACTATTTTTTGTGGATAAATTGAATTTTTTAGTAAATTCTTATGTGTGGTACATGCATTTTTGGGGGAAATTCCTCTATCAATACTGATTAGCACTCTTTCTGTCATTTATAAAATGAGAGAATTACCTAGAAACTTAGAGATTATAGTTTGTCTATGCTTTCAAAGTCAGTGTGTGTCAGAAGTTAGACTTGAACCTGGCTACTAGTTCTCAATTATTTTTTTATATTGAATTGAAATTTATTTCTCTAGAATTTCTACCCTTCAATTCTAAGACTACCTTTTGAAGCCACTTGGAATTAATAAATTGCCCTTTCACTTGACAGTACTTAAAGAATTTGAAAATGGGGATTATATATTCCCCTAACTCTTCTCTTCTTTGATTTAGTCAAATTTAATTTCATTAAATTATGGAGAAAAAAATCATGGGTCAGTGATGGAAGAATTTTTGAATTGGTAAAGACATTCTTGCACCAGGTGACCTAGAACCAGTGGATCAATTCCTAAAGGAAGAAGGAGCCAGAGCCAGAGCCAGAGAAGAGGAACTGTAAGGGAGAACAATGATGAGGAACAGTTAACCTGGACCTTGTCCCTCCATGAGTTGTATGAGCTGTGTGTGCATGTCCCAGGGAAGAAATTTACCCTCTAGTAGAGCTCATCTATGTCTGGAGGACTCAAGTTTCTGAGAAATTGCTTTCATTGGCAGAGTGCTTTACTTGACTCTCTCTTTTTCTCTTGCAGGGACCCCATCTGGGTTAGGACTCTTAAATAAAGGGAGGATTGAATATGTTCTCAGTTGATGAGTTAAACCAGAAGAGAAGGAGGAATGCTTGGATTGTTTATGGGATCAGGTGCCAGTTCTTTGCATTTTGTGAACTTAAATAAAGTCTACCCTAGATTCAAAGTTCTATTAACTTTGGTATTTGCGTGGGAGCTGTTAGTCTTTTTCCTAACAAGACCTCAGTTTGAAATTTGCCTCACTCACTCACAAATGATATGATTGCTAGCTCTATCATTATATATATATAAGAAGCAAGTCACTTATATTCTTAGTTTCTCCACATATAAAATACAATAATAATGTTGCCCACCTCAAAGGGTTGCTATGAAGGTCAAATGGAATAATGGCTAGATTTTACATTGTTTGTGGTGTTTAGTAGTGTCCAACTCTTTTTGACCCTATTTGGGGTTTTCTTGGCAGAGATGCTAGTGTGATTTTCCATTTTCTTCTCCAGCTCATTTTATAGATGAGGAACTGACGCAAAATGAGTCAGGATCATTCAGCTAATAAGTGTCTGAGACCAGATTTGAGCACAGGAAGATTAATCATTCTGACTTCAGGCCCAGCACTCTATCCACTGCACTATCTTAAAACACTATATAGGTGCAGCTAGATGGCACAGTGGATAGATCACCGGCCCTGTTGTCAGCAGAACCTGAATTCAAATCCAGCCTCAGAAACTTACTAACTTACTAGGAATGTGACCTTGAGCAAGTCACCCACACAAACTCTCACACACAAACACAAACACCCCCACTATACTGTTCAAGAGTCTATTGTAACCAGCTCGAACCAACTCAGCCAATTTTCATTGTGAGCATTTACATCTCAGAAATTGGTAAATGTTTTATTAATTGTCTAGACTTAAGAAAGTGATGAAAAGATGTTAATTTGATGTAATTTAAAAGTATGGCTTGATAGAGAGTTATTAAACATTTATCAACACGCATTCCTGATATTATTTTTAAAGGATCAAGAATATTAAATTGTAGAAACCTAGAAATTAACCGACTCCTGATTTTCTAGAGGGATATCCTTAGTGGCAGTAAAATTAATCAAGTTCTGATGTTCCCAGAAGGAAACACTGAATAATATAAGGACAAACCCAAAGACAAAACCTAGTCCATTAAAACTTGCAACTTTAGTTCTGGAACACAGGCAACAAATATAAAATAATAAATATTTTCTTTTATTTCAGTGTGAATTTACTATTTCAATGACTGGGAGAACCAAGGAGGCAAAGATGATTTAAGTATATTATACAACACACAAATTCAGTTGAATGCAGGTAATAGAAGGTTGGTAAATGGACATTCAGCCCAAGCTGGTCTTTAAATTACTGGAGAGAGACATATGCAAACATCACATAGAGAGAGACAGAGTGTTAGCAACACTGAGTGTCAGTTCTTTCCAGCTGCTTAGGTATGTGGTAATGAAATGACCCATGGTCAAGAAAAATACACACATTTTGTTCTGCAGTATGCACTAAATAATCTGAAGCAGGGGGCTGTCTACAGTAGTGATAATAAAGGATTTAGGTTAAAGTGGGTTGGGAAAACTCAAGGTATATGCTGACCAAATTTTAGCACTGAGAAAAAAATTAATGGAAAAGGCTTAATATTTAACATGCATGGAAAAATGCACTTTTAAATTAAACATAATATATATTGAGCTCTTATGATAGATAAGCCCTGAGCAGATAAATCTTTGCTGTCATTTACTTTCAGAAAACAAAAAAAACCCCAAAATTCTTTGTCTTATTAATTTAAAAAACAACAACCTGGATATTATGACTACTGATAATTAAAAGTGACCCATTTATAACTCATGCACTGGGATCAAAATCCTAGCACCACTCTCTTAAAATTTATTGGAACATGGATTATAACAAAGCACTCTTATTCTAGTTAGAGAGTACTCTGGAATATTTTATGTATGGAATATAGGCATTTCCTAGAATTGCAGAATTGAAGAACTAGAAGTAACCTCACAGGTATGATCACAATAATAAAGAGACCAGATAATGCTAAAGCATCCCAGCATAGTAGTTATCCAGGTTTTGCTTGGAGGCTCCACTATCCAAGTGGGAAGGAGATCTCACTACTCCAAAAGAAGTCCTTTCTACTCTTAGACCATGAGTGCCCTCAGGGGCCCTGAGGAAAATGCCAGGACTAGTATCTTCCATCTGCCCCAAGGCATCCACTTCTTTCTATACCAGCACAAGGCATCTTCTACCTCTTGCTGCCAGTCCAATCCCCCAACTGGCATGTGAAAAACTTCCAGTGCAAAAAACAGTAGCCCTTGCTTCAGGTTCAGACCTCCTTCTCCAAATATATTTATCTTGTCAGGGTAGAACAATAGCACCCATCATTCAATGATGAACGTTTTTATTCCTCATCCTTCAAATATTCTAACAATTCACCAGCTCAATCCTACTTTGCCTCCCATGAACTGCTCTTCTGCTCTACCTCAGCCACACCCAAAGACAGTCAGACTCTTGCTCTTACCATCATCCACCTTGTACCACTTTCATGGTCAATAATTTGTAAATTCTTTTATATGACTATCATCGATTATCTTTTTTCTTTTCCCTCTGCCTTCTCTTTCATTATCTTATTCTTCCAACTCATTTAGCTTCCTCAATTTATACCTTAATTCTCTCCCAGGCCATCTTCTCTATACTAGCCACTTTCTCATCTTCTTTTTATCTTGACTTCTTGGTAACCAATTCAATTCTGCACCATCCTGTCTCTTTGAATCCCTCGATCCTTGAGTACACCAATCCTCAGCCTTGGATCATTTCCAACATTTATTGTCTTTACACTTATATAGGTGCAGATAAAAAAATCATGGAACCTTTCTGACTGGGTCCACTACATATTTGTGATACGTACTCTTAACTGCTCTCACTGCAGTTATGCAATCTTACTATACCTGCCTTGGCAACTCATGATCCCACTCTTCCCAGAGGTTCTTCCAAATCTTTTTATTCTGCTTCAAACCCCTTTTATGACTTCCCCTGTCCCACCTTCTGAGTTCTTTGAGAACTTTGCCTCATATGTTACAGAAAAAAATTGAGGCCATTTAGTTTGAATTCCCTTTTCTCTCCTCTTCCTTGTTTTCTATCACTCAGCTGCTTTCTGCCACTCTCCTACTTCACTTGGTCTCACATTTCTATCTATTTATCCTTCCTCAACAGCTCCCATGGATTGAATTGTCATCTGTAAGCTGAAGACTCTCAGATAGATCTGTATATTCTACCCCAGCATCTCTGGTAATGTCCAATCTCACATCTGCAACTGCCTTCCAGACATCTCAACCTGGAAATCTGGTAAACATCTTAAACTCCATTTGTCCAAAACTGAACTCATTATCTTTCTCCCTAGACCTGTTCTCCCTATTTCTGAAGAGACCAACATTATCTTCCCAGTCCATCAGGTCTCAACCAAGAAATTATCTATCTATGTATCTATGTATCTATCTATGTATCTATGTATCTATCTATGTATCTATGTATCTATCTATGTATCTATGTATCTATGTATCTAGCTAGCTAGCTAGCTATCTCACCACCTGTATCCAAGCTGTTGATTTCACTTTTGCAACATCTCTAGGATATGTCCTCTTCTCTCCTCTGACATGAGTCTGGTGCAGGTTCTCATCTCCTCATTCCTTGATGATTTCAACAACTGCTGGGGACAAGGTCTGCTTCCTCAAGCCTTTCCTCTATTTCAATCCATTCTCAATTCAATCACCAAAGTTATTTTCCTAAAATGCAAGTTTGACCATGTCACTCCATGATCAATAAACCTCAGAAGTTTTCTCTCGTCTCAAAGAGCAAATAAAAAATAAACTGTCATTCAAAGCCTTTCATAGCTTATCTCTCTCCTGGCTTTTTATAAGCTAGTCCCTGACACATATTCTTTAGTCCAGTGACATTGACCTCCTGGCTGTTCCACAAACAAGGCACTCCATCTCTTCACTTCAGGTATTTTCTCTGGTTGTCTCTGATGCCTAAAATGCTCTTCCTCCTCTGCTAGACAGTCATCATGTCCATTTTGTTTTCTGGCCTTTCCTAGTTCCTACTAGTTGCTGAAGCCTTCTTCTTTTGTATTACCTCTATCAATTGTTATATGTCAACATATTTCAACTTTGTCCCCATTCATACTTTCCTTGAGGATAGGGACTACTTTTTGCTTTTCTTTTTATACTTTGAACTTAGGATATTCCATAAGTGCCTGTTCTCAACTAAATGTTTTCAGTTCCACAAACAGATCTTTCAATGCCATAGTCTCCATTACCTTCATTAACCTTCATTCATTATTACCTTCTTTTTAATAGTACCCTAGTTTGTCTAAGACCTACCTAAAGTATAATTCCCAGAACTGAAACAATACTTCATATATGTTCTGATCTGAATCTGAGAATTTATTCCCCATCTTCTATAGTTGTCATATCTCTAAATTCAAGGTACTCCTAAAGTTTGGGCTTCCAAGTCATTTTGTGACCCATACTATGTTCACAATGCATTAAAACTTCCCATTTTTTCCATCTGATTATTTAGCCATCTCCTTTCCCTTAAATACTCCATTTGTAAGTAGAATTATAAGTTGAGTTGATTTTTGAACTGATCTCGATTAAATTTCATTTTTTTCTAAATTAATTTTACTTCTTTGGCCAATTAACAAGCATTTATTTTCCCTCTCTCCTATTTGTTTCCATTGGAAAAAAGGAGGAAGCCCACATAATAAATAAACATTGTCAAGCAAAGCAAATTCTTGAATTGATCATTTTAAAAAATGTATTTCAATTCTGGATATTGAGTCTATTGCTTCTCTGACAGAATTGGGTAGTACTCTTCATCATTGGTGTTTTAGAATGATTAATCATTGCTTTGATCAGAGTTCGTAGATTTTTTATTCTGGTTATAGTTACTTTAAAAAAATTACATCTTATTAAATTTCTAAACTTTCGAGATCTTTTGGGATCCTGACTCTACCTCAATGTTATTTATCCTTCCCCAGTTTCATATCATCTCAAAAACCGAAAAGCATGCCATCCGTGTCTTCAACCATGTCACTGATAAAAAATGTTGACTAGCACAAAACTAGGGAGAGATGTCTGGGACACTTTAGTAGAGACCTCCCTGAAAGTTGACATGAGCCAGTTAATGACTACTCATTGTATCTGTTCATTCAAGCACTCCCAAATCCTGCTAATTGCTCTAAGACCTAATCCTTATCTCTCCATCTTGTCCCCAAGGATATCGTGAGAGATCTCTTGTCAAATGTTTTGATGAAATCCAGGTATACAATTATATCTACAATCTTCACTGATCACGTAACCCAGTTACAAAAAGTTAGGGATAACTTGCTCTTAAATGAAGCCATGTAGGATTTTTATGACCTATTTCTTTATAAAGTATTTTAAATTCTTTTATAATGTTTAAAATTCATCCCTTTAATATCTCAAATAATATATTCCAGAACTTTGCCAAAGTGAAAGATTACTGGCCCAAAGTTTTTATGCTTCCCTTTAACAGAATCAGAACATTTTGCCATCCCTTTTATTCCCCAGGGCCTTTCAAAGATTACTGACAGTGATTTACCAATAATCTTGACCTTTTTTTCCCTTCTTCTCCACCCTATGATTTAATTCATTTAGATTTTGAATTAATTGAATATATGTAGATAGGCTATTGCTATCTTCTCATTCTAAAAACTTATGTTTAAAGTCTTAGTTATATTTCAAAACAATGCAATCAACAAGGAATAGAAATTCTGACTTTAGGTCAGAAGACCTTTGTCCAAATTCCTATTCTCCCACTTATGAACCTATGTCACCTTAGAAAAGTCACTTAGTTTCTCTGGTTTTCTCAATTGGAAGAAGTTAGATAGATGACTTCTTTAGGTCCCTTCTAATTTTCTGATCTGATAATCCATAATCATATATGGATATAAAAACATTTATTTTTATTTTTAAACTGGAGTTCCAAGTTTTCTGCTTCTCTCTATCCCTCACATTAAGAAGATTAGCAATGTATTAATTATAAATATGAAATTTTACAAAATATATTTCCATATTAGCCATGTTTCTGTAATTTCCTTGTTAGTACTTTATTTTAATTGTTTTGCATCAATATTCATTTACAAAATTGTTCTATAGTAATCTCTCTCTCTCTCTCTCTCTCTCTCTCTCTCTCTCTCTCTCTCTCTCTCTTTCTTTCTTGTTTAGATATCAAAACCATATTTTTGCCATAGAAGGAATTTGGTAGGACTTCTTTTTTGCCTATTTTTTCCCAAATAGCTTATTTATATATTGAATTGGACTTAACTATTCTTTCTGTGGTTGACAGAATTCATTTATAAATCAATCTTGTTTTTGGGGGTTTTGTCTTAAGGATCATTTGTGGCTTGTTCAATTTCTTCTGGACAATTTGTTTTTGTAAATATTTATCTATTTCACTTAGATTGTCAGTATAGTGGGCATATAATTTGTCCAAATATCTGCTAATCATTGCTTTAATTTCATCTTCATTGGTGGTATATTCATTCTTTTAATTTTTGATATTGGAAATTTGGTTTTCTTTTTAAATAATCAAATTAACCAGTTGTTTGTTTATTTTATTGGTTTTCTTCATAAAAAAAGCTCTTTGTTTTATTTATTAATTCAATAAGTTTCTTTTTACCTAACATTTGATTTTTAGGATTCCTATTTTGATTCTCTTTTTAATTCTCTTTCTAGTTTCATTAAATTGCATAATCAACTCATTGCTCTTCTCTTTTCCTCTCCTTTTAAAAATGAATGTGTTTGGAGATTTTCCCTAAGTACTGCTTTGAGTGCATCCAACAAATTTTATTATGCTTTTTCTATGTTATTATTTTTAATGAAATTATTGATTGTATGCTTTGTTCTTTAACACACTCATTCTTTGGGATTAGATTATTTAGTTTCCAATTAATTTTTAATCTAATCATGACAAAGTCCTTTATTGAATGTAATTTTTATTGCATTATGGTCTAGGAAGGGTGCATTTACAATTTTTGCTTTTTTGCATTTATTTATGTGGTTTTTAATGCCTTAGTCCATGGTCAATTTTTGTGAAGGTGCTATGTACAGCTGAGAAAAATTTATACTCCTTTTTAATCCCATTCAATTTTTTTCAAAAGTTTACAATATCTAAACTTTTCTAAAATTTCATTTCTCTGAACAGAACCAGAAGATCGCTGTACACTTCAACAACAATGCTGTATGAAGATGTATTCTGATGGAAGTGGATATCTTCAACATAAAGAAGATCCAACTCACTTCCAGTTGATCAATGATGGACAGAAACAGCTACACCCAGAGAAGGAACACTGGAAAGTGAATGTAAATTGTTAGCACTACTGTCTATCTACCCAGATTACTTATACCTTCGGAATCCAATTCTTAATGTGCAACAAGAAAATGGTATTTACACACATATATTGTATCTAGGTTATACTGTAACCCATGTAAAATGTATGGGATTGCCTGTCATTTAGGGGAGGGGAAAGAGGGAGGAGGGAGGGGAAAATTTGGAAAAATGAATACAAGGGATAATGTTATAAAAAAATTACTCATGCATATATACTGTCAAAATTTTATAATTATAAAATTTTAAAAAATAAAATTTCATTTCTCTTTTTAATTTCTTTCTTATTTATTTTATGATTAGATTTATGTAGCCCTGACAAGGGATAGTTGAGGTCCTTTATTAAGATAGTTTTTATTGTTTTTTTACTCTTGTAAACTCAATTTGTCCTTCAAAAATTTGGGTCTTCTGCCATTTGTAGGGTAATATGTGTGTATGGAGATGTGTTGTATGTGCATATGTATTTATATATGTAAGTATGTATGTGTACATATGTATATGTGAATTGTTTAAATATATGTTTAATTTATTTTATTTTATTATTTCATTTGTCTATGGTATTAATTTTTATTTCATTATCTATGGTATATTTTAGCAAAAATCTGGTTTTCATCATCTCTCAGGAGCCCATCTATAAAATGCGGAAATGGCTTAGATTCCCTTAATGTCCTTTTCCAGTTCTAAAACCTCTCAATTAACTATCTGTGATGCTACTTATAAGCAAATGACTTGGGTACAACTGGAAAAATTATTCTCTATCTCTGAGGCTCACACTCTTCAACTAAAGATTAAAGGAGTCAAAGTTAATGATATCAAGTTTTCTTATAGCATTAAAAACATTTTGTCTTCTTTTTGTCCTTAAGATTGCCTTACTAATAGGAAATTTTAAAAAAAGTTTTTAAACTTTTGTTTTGTCTTCCAAAAAAGAAGCCAAGGGAGAAAAATATTATATAGATGCACACATACATAGATGCACAATATACATATGCATATATATGTATATAGATACATATATATATATATAATGTATATGTATGGATGCATGCATATATACACATACATTGATAGGGCAGTGAGAAATCAAAAAGAATAAAATGAGGGTCAGTCAGTTGGTCACTGGCAATAATGGATCAGGAAAACCAAAGAATAATTTCCTGACTATTGTCTCTTTGTGAGAGTTAGTATAATAATTTAATCTTATTTAAATATTCATTTGTATAAAAGAAATACCAAGCTATCTTTTGAAAAAATCATTCACAAGATGATAGGTTTTACAGGTGAAAATTATCTATTACATCTACCTCATTTTATAGATGAGGAAACTGGGATCCAAAAAAGCTACATGATTTAACTGAAGTTATAGAGACAATTAGTAGCAAAGTTAGAATTTGAACCCAGATCTTTTGATTACAATATATAATATTTCAAATCCGATAAAATGAATTTTTTCCTATATACATTGTCTTCTATATCTATTAGGGATCCATGGTCTAGAGAGATTTCTACTTCCTTCTGTCATTTCCCATTCCTCTCCTAGGTACCAGTTCAGAATGACTATGACTATATATAAATGGGACAATAAGTGTGTGATTACAGAAATGCTGACCCAGGATTTTGAAACTCACAGATGGATAGATGGACAGATAGATAGATGGATGGATGGATGGATAGATTTTACTATCTTACAAAATTGCTTCATTGAGTTTAGATTTTGAATATCTTGATAGCCTCTCTATAATCTCATTAATATGATTATACTTCATTATCCATAATACCTCATTAATATGGGTACTCCCTCTAAAAGTACAATCTCATCTATGGATCCTCATCCTGCCCATCTCTTGTCTATGTCCTCCCACCATCCCAAATCAGATCTTTTGATTCTGTGTGAATCCCAATATAGCATCGATCATCCCTTGCTCTAGCAGCATGACCATTCTCACCTTTTCTTCATGTCATCCATGTGCCATTTCCCCCCCTGTTCTTTCTTCATCAATAAAATCTTGGGGCCTAATTATGCCAAAGTGGGGTCTCAGTTTCTGATGCAATCTCGAAGAGGACCCTCATACTCATGAAGGCATAGGAACCCAAGCTGGAAGATGGGGACATAGAACTTTTCACCCAGCCCACACACAGACAGAAATACTTTCCATAAATCTTTGTCTGGTTATATCTTAATCTCCTGGATAAGAATAACGGAAGAGGGATCTGGTCTTTAAAAGTTGTCAGCAGAGGATCCCGAACCATCTTGCTCTTCCCCTCCCCCCAATCAGTTGAAACTCATCTCCTTTTTGCCCCACTCTAACTTTTATGTCCTACTCAGTCCTTCCTCATCTACCTGCCCCACCCCTGGTTTTTAATGCTAAACTTTTCCCGGTGGTTTCCCAGTAACATCGTGTCATTAATCCCCAGGGGACTTTGTAGGCTCCCAAACATACTCATTCAGGAAGGTCACCCTTGAGACATCTGTCTTCATCTCTGACCTGCTGCAGATAAGCCCCAGCTGCTTGGCCAGCCTGGGAACATTCTAACATCCGGCCTTCCACCCACTCCACTCCAAGAAATCCTGCAAACTTTCTGGGCCTGGATTTCAGCTCCCTGCTGCCTCAGAGGCAGGCAGGAGCTAAAGCCTAGGCCTTGACTGCTGCCCCCTGAGGAATGCTGCTTATGGACGATGCAGGTCCCAGGAATGCCCTTATCTATAAGACCTATCCAGTATTAACAGAGAAATAACTTGTTTCATGGAAAGTGTGGTTCTCTCTTGCTCTACTGTGTCCTCAAGAGATCACAGCTGACCTTCCCCCTGACTTCCCATTGCCTGTCAGATCAAGTCCAGATGCCTCAGCCTGGCCCTCCACAATCTGGCCCATACTTTGGACTTTATTTTTTTTTAAAGTAAACATGTCCTATCTCCTGAACCAGAATGACAGGATCCTTGGATTTAAAGCTGTGAGGGAGCTTAGAGTTCTAGGATCTAGACTAGCACTTTTATTTTTACAGCTTGGGAAACTGAGGTCCAGAGAAGAAGACTAAGTTACTCAAAGTCATTCAGGGAGTAAGGAGCAGAAGAAGGATTCAAACACATCCAATGCTTTCCCCATCACAGCCTATTGCTAACTATGACACCATTGCTACTTTTTCAAACTCATTTTCCATTCTTTCTCTATACAACCTGTCTGCTGGTCTTCTTAACATGAAATGCATTCCCACCTTTGGGAGGGTTTTTTTCCTCCTCTGGAATAGTCATCTTCCTGCTCATCTGAGTCATACCACCCTTCAAGACCCAGTTCAATAAATCCTCCTCCCCAACCCCATTCTCCATACACTTTTGCATCCTCTGACTGTAAGACTATAATCCAGCTTGCACTCATTGCTCCCTCCTCTGAGTTCTGGAAACATTTAGCATCGAAGTCACTTTTTGGCACTGAACCTCGGCTGCATTGGGTTGTTAGTTATCTTCTGGTATGACAGACTGTTAAAACTGGAACAGACTTAAGAGATCAGCTAGGTTAATGGCATCATTTTTACACATGAAGAAACAGAGGCAAGTCAGTTAACTAGTTAGCATGCATCTGTTTTTTCCATTTGTAAAATGAAAAGTTTAGCCTGGAAGAGCTCTGAAGTCCTTTGTACCTCTTCCATTGTAAATTTCTTGGAGATCCAGAGAGTTAAATAGCTTCCTCAAGGTCAGAATTAGAACTTCCCACTCTGATTACTTCTATTTAAATATCTTATAACTTAAAATTAAATTGTAAACTCTTTGAGGTTAGGAACTGGGTCATTGCATTTATAGAACATAGGACATATTTCCCAGCCCTAAAAGATAAGGATTCATCATATAATCTTCTTGTTACAACTTTCAACTACTTTTTTTTTGGCAAGGAACTGGAAATTGAATGCCCATCAGTTGGGAAATGGCTGAATAAGTTATATTATTTGAATGCAATGGAATATTATTGTTCTGTAAGAAATGATGAGCTTGCTGATTTCATAAATCTGGAAAGACTTACATTAACTGATGCTGAGTGGAGTGAGTAGAACCAAGAGAACATTATATACAGTATCAACAAGATTATTGGATGATCAACTGTGTTAGACCTGGCTCTTCTCAGCAATGCAGTGATCTAAGACAATTCCAAAAGATTTTATATTTCCATCCTTATCCACAGAGACAACTATGGAGACTGAATATGGATCAAAGCATAGTATTTTCTTTTCTTTTCTTTTCTTTTCTTTCTTTTCTTTTCTTTTCTTTCTTTCTTTCTTTTTTCTTTCTTTCTTGTGGTTTTCTCCCTTTTGGTCTGTTTTGTGTTGCACAACATGAGAAATATCAAAAAAGTGTTTAAGAGGATTGCACATATTTAACCTATATCAGATTGTTTCCTCTCTTGGGGAGGGGGAAGGTATGGGAGGAAGGGAGAAAAAAATTGGAATATAAAATCTTACAAAAATGAATGTTAAAATTATCTTTACATGTATTTGTAAAAATAACATATTATTAAGAAAAACAAAAATAAAAGCTTTCTTGAAATTCTTGTTTTTTATGAATTTCACTTCCCAGTGACATCTCTTATCATCAAACCCAGTAAGTTTTTTCCTGAAATGAAGAGTACACCATATTAGTTGTGATTATCTCCATAGAGTATTTGTAGAGATTAGAGTATTATCAATCTACAGTGAGAATGATCAAATAGTTCAATTCCCATTTTATAGATGAAGAAATGGAGTCCAGAAAGATTCAATAATTTGTCTATGACCGCACCACTATTAAATATCTGAGGTGAGATTCAAAATTATGTTTTACTGACTCTAAGACCAACATTATACCTATTATATCATCAGTATAGGGACAGTGAAGTAGCACAGTGGAGGGAGAACAGGGTTTGGAGCTCACAAGACTTGAGTTCAAATGTGACCTTGGACAAGTTATTTAATCTTAAATTTATCATCTATAAAATGGGGATGACAATAGCATTCACTTCTCAGAGTTGTGAGAATCAAGTGAGATAATAATTGTAAAGTGTTTAGCACAGTGCTAAGCACAAAGTAAGTGCTATAAAATGTTCTTTGACATCATGCCCAGTCATTTAACTGATACCTTTAGAATGACGTTTTCTTTATGTCATGTTCATGACTCCAATTTTTCTCAATCTGTTGCTTTATTGTTCACTCATTTGTATATATAAAACTGACCAATAGTCTTTCAATCATGATTAATCCACTCTGCTTGTTGACAACCTACAAGGAGTCTGGGGATGCTTAATTCTGGAAATGTGAAATGATGTATAATGGAGGTCCCTGCACAGGTATTCTGTTTTCTGTTCATTTATCAGATGATGGGGCTGGGAAGAGAGCCTCTTAATTGGCTGATTAGCTGGACCTGATTGTGTATGTAAAGGAACTTTCTTTTCTGGTTGAGATTGAGAGAGGAAATACTGTAAGTCTTCTGGGAGAGGCTCTCAGGTTCCTCTCTCCATATCTAGATCACCCTGCAGCTTGTGAATACATGACCTCTGTGGCTTCTTCCATCCTTCTTGTGATTAGCCATCCTGTCCATCATCTATGTCTCACTCAGAAGTGAATTTGGTGAGAAAAATATCCTATAGCAAACACTTTGAGTTTGAAACCATGTTTCGCAAGGAGTGGAAATTAGATGGGAGAAGGTACCCCAGTTTGGGAGACTCTTTATAATTTTGTTCTTTTGCTATATGTATTCAATAAACATCCCTTTGTAAAAGTGAATTGATGTTACTTGGTTATCATTGATATTGAGGAGATATCAGTGGGTCAAAATGATGGGGTATTAAATAACCGTGATTGAGGTTGGAATTATACACCAGAGAAGGGCTTGAACTGATGTGTATTAGAAAGAACCACACTGCCCCTCGTAGTTCCTAACAACCTGAGGAAAAGTGTAGCCAATCATATTTGAGGGAATACAACTAACTATTATATTCACAGATTTGGAGACTAAATTTAGAGCCCACATTTACTAGATCTTCACAAGTTTCTCTAAATTCTTCAAAAGTTTCCCCCTTTCTTCTGGTGCAACATAAAGGCAGTGTGGCATAGAGAATAAAGAGTTGACTTTAAAACTAAGAACATCTGCATTCAAGTCCTATCTCTGACATGGGACTGGTTTTCTGAACCTGGACCACCATCCTTAGAGCTATATATATACATAATATGTATAAAAGCAAACAAATAAACATGTATATATAATATATATAAAACCAAATATGTATATGTGTGTATGCATCAAAATAAATGTATATGTATATATAAATGCAAATATGTATATGTATGTATACATATACATATACATATATATATATACATATACATATATATGTGTGTATATATATATTCATTCAAGGTTTGAATGAAGGGAATGGTGCCCTAAGTTTTCTGCTTCTTCTTCATATGCTTATTTCTGCCATTGGACCAGATGAATATCAGAGCTGAGAGAAGAAGGAGGATGGCTTGAAACAGCAATGGGAGAGGCAGACATTCGTATCTCTATAGAAAGCATGTCTAAGGAAGCACGCCAATTCTAAGAGGTCAGGGGAAAAATTGATAGGGGAAGGAATTTGATATGCATGAGAAACCACTTCCACCTGTGACCTACCTCAGACACAGGGACGCGATGGGACGCCAGTCAACTGTTGATTCTCCATGATGATGGGATTGGGAGGAGGGAGGGAGGGAACAGCAAGTGTAGCATGGATAATTCAAATCCTCAGAGAATGTTCAAATCTCACTTTCATCATTTATTTCAGCCTCCTCCTCCAGCAAACCTTTGACCAGAGAGGCTAAATGGTCAGATGAGAAGAAACTGCTTTGTCCAAAGACTGTGTGGAAATATAACAAAGGATACCAAGTGTGGGAATAGTGTTCTAATCAACAGCATGTTAACCTGGCACCCAGGAACTTGCTTTTAGAAATATTTAGTTAACTGTATTTTAATGTTATTAATTTCACTTTTTCTCCTATATGTTTAATTTTATGCATCTAAGACTATTATGACTTAGATAGGGTCCATAGGCTTTACTTGACTTCCGAAGGGACCCATGATGTAGCAAAAGGTGAAAAGTCTTTTCTCTTGGCAGAAAAGGAAGGAAAAACAAGCAGTGAACATGATTATCAGCTAAATGATGTCCACCATGATTCTCTCTTATATCTTTACCTTCGTTAGCCTTTCTCTGTTAGAGCATTCATGTTTGCTTAGAATCATAGAGAATCATTGAATCATACATTGAGAGTTAGGAGGAACCTTAGAAGCCATCTGGTCCAATCCCTTTACTTTATTCAGATCTAGATATTAAGTGATACCATGTAATGAGAGAGTCAAGATTGGAACTAAAGGGCTTGAAACAAAATAGTCGTGCTTTATCCTAAATAGGGACACACATCATCTTGTCAAAGTGTTGGCAGGAGGATGAAATCCAATAATGCTCAGTTTAGAGTCAGGAGATCTGTTTTCAAATGAAGTAATATTTGCTGCTTCCTAGGGGGGAACTGACAGGACAAATCAGTAACCTCTCCATTGTCTGAAAATAAGCCCCTTGCTACCTAGCAGAATCTGTTCTTTGAAGGGCATGAGCACAAAGTTGGAAACATTTTGATCATGAATGCCAGCTTTCATCCTACCTTAGGATGAACACTATCTCAAGGCTTCCTGGTAAAGGAAAACCAGATTAATGTCCAGATTAACTCATTGCTAGACACTATCACTTGTTGTTAGAATTTCTTCCATAGACTTACAAAGTCTCATATGAAAGGCAATGAGGTTTAGTGGACAAGTCCCATCTCTGGTACTTATCAGCTTTATGGTCCTGAGTAAGATGCTTACCTCTCCAAATTTCTATCTTTTCATTTACCAATCAAGATAATATATGTAAAACTTTAACATACTATATAAACATTAGCCATTATTAATATTGTCTTACTTGTAAGATAGAGAAGAACATATTTACACTACTTAATTCAAATCTAGTGGATTACTATTGATTCTATGAATAAAATGTGAACTCCTTTGTTTAATGTTAAAGGAAATTATTCAACCTGGACTCAGTCTACCCTTCCAGTTTTCTTGGACATACTCACCCTTTTACACACTGTGATAAAGATGAGCATATAATGCTCTGCTTTTTATCCTTGGTACTGGCAAAGGCCCAAATTACATCTAAGTAAATCTTCTTCCTTTTCCCTGATTCAAAGTCTTTCTCTTCCTTTAAGACAAGTTCAAGGACCAACTTCTACATTAAGCCTCTCTTGATCTCTTAAATTTTTAGGGACCGAGCTCCCAAATGGTATTGCATTTAACTTTTTAAATATGTATATTTATTTGTTCAGTTCAGCCATTTCTGACTCTGTGATTCCATTTGGAGTTTTTTTGGGCAGAGATTCTAGACTGGTTTGTTATTTCCTTCTCCAGGCTCATTTTATAAATGAGGGAACTGAGACAAACAGAGTTAAATGACTTGTCCATAGTCGCATAGGTGGGCAGTATCTGAGGCTAGACTTGAACTCATGAAGATGAGTCTCCCTGACTCCAGGTCAGGCATTTTATCCACTGTACCATCCAACTGCTCCCATCTTTATATATACATATATACATAATACATATATATATTGTTGTTATATATATGTATGTATATATATATTATTATTATTATTATTGTTACTGTTATAGTTTCTCCATTACTACAATGTAAGCTCTTGGTGAGTATGGATTTTTCATTCTCTGTACTTATATCCCTAGTTTCCAATATAGAACCTTATATACACTAGACACTAAATAAGTATTTTGAATGGTTGATTGAACTCCATATTTCCATTTCCATTGTCATGAAAAGAAAAAAAATAGAGGTGGTTGGTTAGATACTGATCAAATAATATTAGTGTTGCAGAGGCATGTTTCAATATCTGAGTAATAACAATAATGATAGTACTAACAATAATTCACATTTTACCTGAAAGAGCTGGGATGCATTTCTATGAACATATATTAACACAGAAAAAGAGCCAGGAATCTGAGTAGTAGTAATAATAATAATAATAACTAACATATAGTGCTTTAAGGTTAATAAAGCATCTCATATGCATTAGCTCATTTAATCTTCACAGCAGCCTGTGAATTAAATACTACAGGGATGGTGATTCTTATTTTATAGATGAGAAAATTGAGCCTCAGAGGTTAAAGTGACTTTCCAGAGCTGTATAACCAACAAATATCAGAGGCAAGATTTGAATGTGGATCTTCTGACTTCAAGCCTGCTGATCTTTCTGCCTCCACATGGTGTCATAATACCACAGCAGTTACCATTCTGATTTTATTTATTTTTCCAAATCTGTGATTTCATTGTTATAGGGAGTTCTCCAATGTAGATCAGCACCTCTCCAGAACAGATTGTCCTAGCTGTATGAACTAAGAGAAGGTACTTGAACCCATATTTTCCTTAACTGCCAAGTTTGCTCTTTCTCCATCACTCCATATTGTCTCTCAGCCACCATGTAATTGAATAAATTACTTCTGGGCTGTTAGGTGGTACAGTGAATAAGGTGTAGGAAGATCCGAGTTCAAATCTAGCCTCAGGCATTAGCTTTGTGATCCTGAACAAGTCATTCAATCCTGCTTGTCTCAATTTCCTCATTGGTAAAGTGAGCCAGAGAAAGAAATAGCAAGCCACTCCACTATTTTTACCAAGAAAACCAAAAAATGAAGTCATGCCTGAGATGAATAATAAAAATTTCCACAGAGACATTGTATAGAGTAGAAGAAGACATGGATTTGAATTCTGAGTCTCTTGCTTACTACCTGTGTGGCCATAGCTCAGCTCATCTCTCTAAGTCTCAGGATATTTATTAGTAAAATAAGAACAGTTGACTAGATGATGGAAAAACAGCCTGGAGCAAGCCATGAAGGTAGAAAAAGAAGACCTGAGTTCAAAACCCAGTTCTGTGACTTACTACTTATGTGATCTTAAACAGTTAGGTAGCTGAGGGAATAGAGTTCGGGCTTGGGGCAGGAAAACCTGAGTTCACATTCAGATACTTACTAAATGCTTGATCTTAGGCAAGTCATTTAACCATTTTCTTTACTTGCAAACCTCCCAGACTCGTGAGGGTTAAATGAAATCATATTTATAAAGTGCTCAGCACAGTGCTTGGTTCATACTAGATATTATACAAAATGTGTGTATGTGGTATGTATTCATTAACTATTTTTTTTTATTATTATTATTGTATAATTTACCCTCTTTGGAGTCTCATTTTATAACATCTTTAAATGAAAGGGTCGACCTAGATCTGGTAATCTTAGAAGTTTTTATATACATATATATATATATATGTATATGTATATTTATATATATATATATATACATACATATTATATATTCATATACACATGTATATATGCACACAGATGTGTATATATGTATATACTTATTTTATTATGAATAGATAAATGTATTTCAATATAATTGGTTTTCTTTGTAATCTCATATATTTTATTTTGCACTAAGAAATGTGTTCTTATGAAAAATGGTCCACAGGTTTTCAGCAGACTCCCAAAGTGCTCCAGGACACAAGAAAAACTTCAGTAGATAGTGCTCCTCTCCCCGCTCTGACATCGACCTTGTTTTTATCTCCAGTACATCTTCTGAGCAGAAGCGAGTTCCACAGCAGGGGCTCAGTTGAAGAGGAGTCTGCTGTTACAACAGGGGCCTCTCTCTAAGCTCCCAGAGAAAGAAACGATTTTGGCAGGAGGGGATGAGGGAGCAGGGAGTCTGATGTCATATTAGTCATGGCATCATTTCCAGACACTAAAAAAAGATCCCTCCACCTGCAAAAATAAAATCGATATGATTCCGCACGTTTATATTTCAGGTCTTGGAAAAAAACCAAAGACTGTATCACTGCCACCCTCTCCCAGCCCCTGACTCGAGATTCCGATATCCAGTGGCTGAAAACTGATGCTTTTACTTAAGGTATTATCATGCTACTGCCCATCAAAGTCTGGGATGTCAGAAAAAAAAGTAGATTGTTGGGTACACAATCCTCTAAGGGATATTTTTCTCAAAAAAGTCTTTATTTTTCTACACATTTTATCTACATATCTTGTAGATGTCATTAAAGCTGAAACACTCCAAATTCACATTATATATTGCTTTTTAACATGAAAATTCTCTTATTAATTATATTATCTATTATATTATATTGAATTACATTATGTTGCATATTACTAATTAATTATTACCTTAGGCCCACATCTTTTCTCATTTGTACTATTATAACAACCTGCTAACTGGCCTCCTTGCCTCTCATCCTTCTCCTGTCCAATTCATCCTCCCCATCAAGCTCCAATTATCTTCCTAAAGCATAGATATGCTCATATCATTGCTCTGCTCAAGAACTTTCAATAGCTCCCTATTGCCTATAAATTTTTAATTTTATCATATAAAGCCCATCATTTCCCCCGAGTCTACCTTTCTTAGCTTATTTCATATTATTCCCCTCTAGGTCCTCTAAATTCTAGCTAAATTGGTCCAATGGCTTTTCCCCAACTTGTCTTGCCATCTCTCCTTTTTTACCTTTGCTCAAGCTATCCCTCATGTATAGAATGTATAATTTCCTAATCTGCAATTCTTAGGTCCCTATCTAGTGTCACATTCAAATCAGACTCCTCAGATTCCAAGGTCTTATGTTCCCCATGCTGAAAACTTCTCCTAATGCTCCTAGTGCTTCCTTTCCAAATAACCATTTTCATTACTTAATGTAAACTCCTGGAAGCCAGGGCCTGTTTTTTTGTTTTATCTTTTTATCTCTAGGACCTAACACAGGTCGTTCCACAGATATTTACAGATATTTAATAAATGGGAATTAAATTAAATTGGATTGAAATAATGAATGATTTTGAAAGCTTCAAATGAACTGAGGAAAATATAAAATTTTGTTTAAAATAACTGAGTTTTTAGGATCCTAGATATAAAAATATAAACAAATATAGTAGTTCAATTCTTTCCTTTTGCAAGTGAGGAAACTCAATCTTGAGAAACTGAATGACTTACTTAAGATCACCTATGGAATAAACATCATTAAAAAGCAGGATTTGATCCTGGTCCCCTAACACTGTATCTAACCCTCCTGACACTGAAACACACATGAAAGAGATCTGAGAATGAGACGAACATTGTCCATATGATGTTTAGCATAATCTGGACTCTGAATTTGTCCTATTAATAATCATCACATTAGGATGGCAGGATTTATTCTGGATTCCATAGTTAGACTCCATTTTATAGATAGTTTGTAGCCCCAATGAATGTAGCCAAAGCAGCAACATTTCTTCCTGTTGGAAATAGAATTATAACATGAAGCAATGAGCAGAAATAAGAAAAAAAAAAAAAATCCAGGCCTGGAGAGACAGAGCTTCCAGAGCCAACTCAGACACTAACAAGCTCTGGGGCTTTGGGGAAATTATTTCCTCTCTATGAACCTCAGTTTCCTCATCAATAAAATGAGGGGGTTGGACAGATGGTCTATAAGGTTCCTTCCTGCTCAAAAACTCGTTAGCTCTAATTTCTTAGCATAATAAGAGAGTAAGGAAGGATAATCCAGAAGATTTGGCTTCTAAGTTGGGTAAGAGATAAAAGCATTTAATGGATCAGTCAGACATTAGACAGAGATATAAATATTAAGAAAAAGAAGCTATCCTCTTGTGGTAGAAATGAAGTTGGACTTTGAATCAGGAGAGCTGAGTTCAAATCTCTTGTTCAGTTTTCTTAGCAAAGATGAAGTAGTTTGCCATTTTTTTCTCAAGCTCATTTTACAGAGCGCATAGCTAGTAAGTGTCTGAGCCCAGATTTGAACTCAAGAAGATTTATTGAACTCAAGAAGATTTATCTCCCGGACTCCAGGGCTGATACTCTCTCTTCAGTTCAAATCTCAGCTTTCACATAAATAACCAGTAAGATTTTAGGCAAATGATTTCCCCTCCCTGGCCCTCAGTTTTCTTATCTGCCTTAATGATTAAATCATTCAGTTTCACCATCTATAAGATATAAAGCAAGGGGCTTAGATTTAAACTCTAAAGTCCCTCCCACCTCTCAATACTATTGTCATGTACATGGCCTTTGGGGCAATGTTGCTTGACACCCCCTAAATCTGGAATGTTCTCCCTTTTCCACTCCAACTACTGAACTCTCTGGCTTCCTACAGAAGTCTTTCCCAATCCCACTTAATTCCAGTTTCTTCTCCTTAATTATCTCCTTTTTAATCCTGTGTGGATCTTGCTTCTTAGATATTTGCTTGTATCTTGCTTTCCACTTTAGATTGTAAGCTCCTTGAGGGCAAGGACTGTTTTGATTCTCTTGGTATCCCCTGATCTTAGTTCATTTCTGACTGGGACATTACAGGGATTTAATAGATGTTTATTGATCAATTGATTGATATTTATAGAGTGGTGAACCTAGAGTTAGGAAGAGTTATGCTCAAATTCACCTCTCATGTTGTTTATTATCTAAATCTTTAAATTACACCCAAAGGATTCCTATCTTTAAAAGGAGTGGATTGGACCAGATATCCTCTCAGGTCTCTTAGCTTTAAAGTTTTAATCCCTGTTTATCTTCATCTCTGAGTTTCAGTTTTCCCATTTATATAAAATGACTTGGTGGCCTCCAAGGTTCTTTATAAAACTAGGATCCTATGAACAGTTTCCTCCTATGTAAAATGGGAATGATAAAAATAACTGCCAACTTACAGGATTGTTGTGGGTATCAAGTGATATCTGTAAAACATTTTTCTAGCTTTAAAGTCCTATATTTTGATGTGGAAAAGGGATCCTTAGTCTTAGGGCAAATAGCAACAGAAAGTCTCCACCTAAGAAGTATGGACCTGTCCTAGTTCCATAAACAGGCAGGGGGCAGGACTCAGGAGGGAAAATCCTATTCTCAAATATGGAGGCTGGGATGGAGGCTGGGGAGGGGGCAGGGTGGAGAAGAGCAGCAGGCCATGCATATTTTAGGCAGTCTGTGGTCATTCTGGTCAGAAACTCTGAACCAAATACCACCAAGCTTTTACCAAGCTCACAACAATTTTTTCAAGGTTGATTTCCTTTGAAAATACACAAATGCCTAACAACGCAGACATTTCAGCTCCCTCACTGCCTCAATCAAGAACAGATTACATGTTATAACTCCAAGGCAAACTCAATCCAGATTTGAACCAGTTCGTAGGGTTTTCCACAGATCATTTTTGGGGAAAATGCACTGGCCCTTATTACTTTTTTTTTTTTTTTTCTACAGGTTTCCTCTGAGATTGTATCTAATCTGAGTAGAATTCCATTTAGGATTCCTAGACCTGGGTTGTCCCTGTGGTTAAAAGTTTGAATGCACCCCTAATTAGCTCCTGAAAGAACCCTCTCCTCTCCTTACCCAGAAGCACTTAGCAGGAAGGGTGAGTGAGCCTGTTCTAGTCAAGATCTTTCAAAGGAAGGGGGAGAAAAAAATCATCATAGGTAGGGATTCTGAAAGGCAGTGTTCTGGTCAGAGCAAAACAAATGATTTCAAATTGGATCATAGCAATACATTTAGTAAGGACCTTCCAAATAGTCTCATTTTACAGATTAGGACATTGAGGCTCAGAAAGATAAACTATCTATGGTTACATAGCCAATAGACTTGGGATTCAAACACAAATCAGATGACATCAACCAGCACCAGCAGACATTATATCACTTTTTTCTCATAGTTGGCATGTTGGCAATTTCAGTTTGGAGGCTCCAGTTAGTTCCAAAGTGGTAGTGTGATCAGATATCAGAACCAATGTCCTGCTATTAGATCTCCATCCCATCTTTTCTTGTGAACTTTCTCCTTCTTCCCTCCCCTTCTTTATTCCCTTTTGTCTTGAGGATGATTTATAATAACTTACTCTGAAACTACCCTGGATAGTTTCATAATGAAGTTGCACAGGAAGAAAGTAAATGTCTTTACAAAGCCAGCATACTTTTACTAACCCATCTGTGCAATGATGCTTGAAAATGATTTTCCATAAATGCAGATCTGACTATGGGACTCTCCTACTTAGTTCTAGAGGTTTCCTCTTATTGCCCTGTGGGAAAAACATATATTTCTGTCTATATGTCTAGCCTCACTGGACATTCTGCCCTCCCACCCCAGCACAGAGCTATCCACCCGTCACACCGGCCTTCTCTCCGTTCCTGACTTACTACCCTCCTTTTCTAACTTTGTAGCTTTTCATTGTCTACCTCACTGCCTAGAATAAACTCTCCATGCTTTCACTTCTCTCTTTAAGAAGCAGACTCATCTACCTCTTCTTTGTGAAGATTTTCCTGATTCCCCCAACTACTGGTTCCCTTTCTCCCAGACTACCTTTTATTGACTTACTCTCTCTATATTTGTACCCATTCATTTCTGTGTATATTCTGTACCTAATGTATTTTCTCTCTCCTCTCTCTCTCTCTCTCTCTCTCTCTCTCTCTCTCTCTCTCTCTCTCTCTCCCTCCTCATCTCTCTCCTCCTCTCTATCTATATTTATGGGTTCACCCATTAGGATACAGGTTCCAGGAAAGAAGGGACTATTTTATTCTTTGTATTCTTAAAGCTTAGCACAGGCTGACACATGGCAGGTGCCAAATAAAAAGTACTTATTGGCTGATTTTGGTTGGCAGTTGTCTGATGAGAAATGGCCATGGGAAAATTTTTAGCATACCTTGAAGTTTGAGGTCAAGTTTTTGGATTCCTTGATCCTCTGTTAGGCATTTAGTATCTCCTGGAGTACCACATTCTCCAGTTAGATTCTATTATCTTCAATTTAGAAAAAAAGGACATTAAAGATCAGAGAAATAAATTGTCCCAACATCCAACAATTCTTCATTGTCTAGGCAGAATTCTAATGTGAGTCTTCTTGGCTTCCTGTCTAACACTTTACATAGTCTGCAGTGGTGCTTCTTTTAAACCTTGGTTATTCTTATGAATTTATCCATACCAGGAATTCCTGGTATGGAAACTCCCTCCACTGATATAGATTGGCAACTTATTTATAAGTTCTATTCTTAAAAAGTTGACTAAGAGGTTAATTTGTCTATTAGCATACAACAGAGGCAGGTCTTGAATCCAGGTTTTCCTCTCAGGCTATGCTGTTATTGACTGTAACATACCACCTCTCCTATTGCATTAGAAAAATTAGAAGAATGAGGCTTAAAGAGGCTGTGCAATGCATGAGTTCACACAAATAAGAAATATTGAAATCAAGGTTGGAACCCTTATTGATAGTTCCAAGTCCACAATTCTTTGTTACAACACCAAAATAAGATGTCTTGTGATATATTCATAAGGAGAATTTGGAGCAGAGAAAAGATATATGGAAATGGATGATTTAAAAGGAAATTATTACTAATAATGAAACTTTTCTTTTTTTAATTAAAGCTTTTTATTTTCAAAACATATGCATAGATAATTTTCAACATTCAACCTTGCAAAACCTTGTGTTCCAATTTTTTTTTCTCCCTTCCTCTCATCCCCTATCCAGTATATATTAAACATGTGAAATTCTTCTATATATATTTCTGCAATTCTCATGTAGCACAAGAAAAATCAGATCAAAAAGGAAAAAAAAATGAGAAAGGAAACAAAATGCAAGCAAACAACAACAAAAAGAGTGAAAATGCTATGTTGTGACTCACAGTTCCCACAGTCCTCTCTCTGGGCTCTCTTCATCATAAGATCATTGGAACTACCCTGAATCACCTCATTATTGAAAAGAGCCAGGTCCATCAGAATTGATCAGCACATAATCTGTTGTTGCCGTGTACAATGATCTCCTGGTTCTGTTCACTTCATTTACCATCAGTTCATGTTAGTCTTTCCAGACTTCTCTGAAATCACCCTGCTGATCATTTTTATATAACAATACTAATAACGAAACTTAAATAGTACTATATGAGCTTCTCTTATTTAAGGCTAGTCCTCATTCAACAGACATGAATTAACCCAAAAGAAACACAAGATCACAAAATTAGAGAATCTAATCTTCTCTCTATATGTTTATATGGGTAATATGTGTTCAACCTGTGGCAGTGTGACACCTAGAAACCCGCCCAGTTTATTAGAATCCAGAAGTTAAGACCTGTTATAATTTTTGAGAACCCAGGGTCTCACCTCCATGCTAGGAGGGCCTATAAAAATTAGATTTGTGCCAATGTTAAAAAAAAGAAAATTGAGAACTATTCAACATCAAGTGAACATTTTAAGTCACTGGAATGAAGTAGCTAATACAAATAGTTTAACATAGTGTTCTCAAGTTTCCTTGTGAAAACCATAATTTTACTGTTTTTTGCTTATATAAAATGAGTTATGAAATCATGGATCATATAATATATTACCTCTGAATCAGTTTATAGACACATCTGTAACATGAAAGCAATAATATCAATGCTATACAACCCACCTCTTAAAATTATTATAATGATCAAGCAACATATTGTACTCAAAGCTAGAAAGATGATATAGTATATTGGAATGAAAATAATATTGGATTGTGAATCCGAAATCTGGATTCAAGTCCTGTTTATGCTAGTACTTTGTAATCTTGAGATATTTTCTAACTCTAAATCTTATGTTCAGTTCCTTGTTGGAGATTAATTTGGCCTTTGTTTTTACTCCCCTTCTGCTTATTACAAGTCAGAATCCACAACCTCATGATTTCAAATTAAGCAAAACATTGCTTCCCTGAAACATTGCTTCCCTGACCACCTAGAAATGGGTCAGTCTACATCTTCATCCTTTTGACAGATGGGTGATGTGCACAGAATGTAATCATCCCCCCCCTTTTTTTTTTTAAGGAAGGTAAAGTCCTTGCAGGGTAATATGTAGCACATTTGATTTTTGTCATACAAATAGGAGCATACTCTTTTTTTTCTTCTTCTTCTGAAATACTGTGGAATTTCCCCTTTTCAAGCCTGGGAAGATTTAAAATGGAATTTTTTTTTGATGATGAGATAAAAATGCTTCATGCATCTAAAATACTCCAGTGGCCCAAAGTAAATACTATTTTTATATTTTTCAGTTTATGTCAGGAGACAGGGATGAAAAAGCTGCTCAAAATATATGAGTAGCAGGTATTTTACAAACTCAAAAACAGTGATTTCAAAATCAATGGAAAAGACAGAGAAACAGAAAATATATATTTAAAAAGTAGCTATTACTAAAAGAATCTAACTACTTTAAATGAAACTCTTTTGGAATGCTGGGGCTTTTGAAATACAGAATTATTGAGGGTACTTTGCTTTAAGAAAACAACAATGCATTGTATATAAACTAGATAACATGCACAACCAATCTGTTTAGAAAATAGCAAAGTACCATGTTAAAAAAAAGGCCTCTGTTCACTCAGCCCACCCACAAACTATTAAAAAAAAACACAAAAAACAACACACCAAAAAAGCAAAAACAGTTGACGTGAAAAGAAGAATGAATCCATTGAGTTGTTACCATTATGTTCTTGTCCAACTAATCTTCAGAATAAATTTTAGCCTTGGGAGGAGTTGTTTGATTAAAACTCTCAAAACCAAGTAGACCAATAGGTCCATGACTGAGCATGGCTGATCACCTCCAATATCCCTTCTGGATTACTTGGTCCAATACATCCATCCTTCAATTTAGGAGGCTGGGGGCGTGGGGTAGGGAGTGAGGTTTAGATTGCTCACTGGATTGCTGATTTTCCTCCTTTCAACAAACATTTTTACTGAACAACTATTTTACATTGCACACTTGATTTTTTGGAACAATTTCTAGGTTCTCATATTTTTACTTGGTATTCACATGCCTATCATTTCTTGTGGATAGCTAGGACTTTCTGGTAAATTCTCGGAGGAAGAGTTTGCTTTTCAATTCAGGTTTTTGTTGTTCATGTAAATCATCACAGTGCCATTCAGTTTGGCCTTCTTCCTAGGGTCTCTTTTTGAAGGATGCTGGCACTGTAGCTAACTGGGTGAGTCAAAAGGTTCTAGATTCATGCAGGGAGAGCTAATCACAACTCACTTTTACATGGTCTTTTTAGGGTTCACAGTTCCTTTATATATATATTTTTATATGTGTGTGTATGTAAATATATATTTATATATGTATATATCACATTTAGTTTTCATAACAAACCTGTGAGGTAGGTAATATTATTGGTCCCAATTTTAAGTGAAGAAATCAAGATGCAAATAAGTTAAGTGACTTGCTCAAGATCTTTTTTTTTTTTGTTTTGTTTTTTGTTTTTTTACTCCAAACTAACTTTCTTATTAGTATACCAACCTGCTTCCCAGAAATACCAGTTTTTAGAGCTTTCTAGTTGTTGGTTGGCTCCTTGTTGTTCTTTGTTCTCAAAGAGGAGCAAAATGATGCTACTAGGTTACAATTGAGTTACAGTGTATCCTACTATGGCTAATCAGACCAGGTTGAACACAGATAGCCCATATAGAGAAGATTAGATTCTCTAATTTTGTGATCTTTTGTTTCTTTTGGGTTAATTCAATTCTGCTTTGCCCATAGAGCACCTTCTCTGATGAGGGCATGCCATGCTGGGCGGTCCTGTCACACTGTCTCCCATCTCATACAATTGAGTCTAAAGTTCTTAAGAGAAAACTTAAGACTATCCTTGTGCTGCTTTTTTTGTGAGCACCTTGTGAGCACTTACCTTGTGTGAATCCTCCATAAAATAATTTTTTTGGCAAGTGTACATTTGACATTCAAATGATGCAGCTGGCCCAATGGAGTTGTACTCTCTGCAGTTGGAATGCTTGGCAGTTTCGTTTAAGAAAGGACCTTTGTTTCTGGTATCTTATCCTGCCAGGTGATCTTCAGAATCTTCCTAAAACAGCTCAAATAGCAATGATTCCGTTTCCTGCCACGGCGCTGATATACTGTCCAGGTTTCACAGGTATGCAACAATGAGGTCAGTACAAGGGCTTTGTAGATCTTCAGTCTGGCAGTCAGTCTAATATCTCTCCTCT
The DNA here is from genome assembly GCF_048593235.1 of Sminthopsis crassicaudata. NCBI lineage: Eukaryota > Metazoa > Chordata > Mammalia > Dasyuromorphia > Dasyuridae > Sminthopsis > Sminthopsis crassicaudata. The sequence goes on from NC_133622.1 coordinate 72,093,683, forward strand.
CCTACACTTTTGTTCAGAACCTCCCAAATACTGACCTAACTGTGGCAATGCATGTGTTAATCTCATCATCAGTGTGGACATCCCTGGAAAGTATACTGTCAAGGTAAGAGAATTTATCTACAGGTTTCAAATCTTCACCACTTATTGTAACTGATGGTTCCACATATGGATGGCATGGAGCTGGCTGATGGAGGAACTCTGTTTTCTTGGTGTTAATTGTTAGGTCAAAATTAGCTGAAGTTCCAACTGAAGAAGAGGTTTTGAATATCCTTAGGCTAAATGCCATTTAAGCCTTGGGTGCTGATTCTATTCCAGCTGAGCTTTATAAGGTGGGAGATCCATTGCTCGTACAAAAGCTGATTCAGCTTACATGGCAAGAGGAAATTATGTCTCAGGAGTTCAAGGACGCCTCCATTGTCCATTTTTATAAAGATAAAGGAAATAGATTGTCTTGTGACAACTATAGGAGGGTCTCTCTCTTAGTCATTGCTGGCAAGATTCTTGACAGAATCCTTCTTAGTAGGCTGACACTACACCTAGAAAAAAGCCATCTATCTAAAAGTCAGTGTGGCTTTAGAAGGAGTAGAGGGACAGTTGATATGGTATTTATTGCCTAACAACTCCAGGAAAAATTCCAGGAGCAGAGTAGAGTTCTGACTTAGGCCTTTTTTGTGAAGGCTTATAGAAAATGAAAAATTCAATTGCTCAGAGAAGTTCATCAGTATAATACATCAATTTCATGATGACACGCTTGCCCTGGTTCTGGACAATGGGAAATGCTCTCCAACTTTCCTAGTCACTTATGAAGAGAAAAAATGTTTGCTGCCGTACTTTTTAGCATGATCTTTTCAGCCTTGTTGTCAAATGCCTTCAATGAGGACAAACACTGAATCAAAATCAGCTACTGCACTGATGGTTTAAAAAAAAAAAAAGTGAAAAAGCTACAAGACAAAACTAAAGCAGGAGTACTGATCCATGATTTTTTTTTTTGTTTGCAGATGATTGTGCACTCAACTCAGCCTCTGAAGCTGAGATGCAACAAAATATGGATCAATTTTCTGTTGCTTGTGCTAATTTTGATCTTACGATTCTAGTATATATATATATATATATATATGTGTACATGTATAGACATATACGTGTACTTACATATATATGTATATACACATATACATATATATTATATAATGTGTGCTATATATAATGCTATATATAATATTCATATATATGTGTATATACTTAAACTCATTTCCATATAATATTCCCTCTTTTTTGGTCCATGTAAATAATTTACAAATTTGACTTTAGTTTTTTTTCCCATTCATCCAGTCAATAAATATTTAATCCAGTGTTAAAATTTACATTTAGAAAAAATGGAGAATAAAGCAAAGACTATTTAGGAAAAACACATCTGATAATGTTGAAAATTCAGTAACCATATTGTGTTATTTGGCAATGCCCCATGTTTGGGATTGATCTGAGAGCACTAGAGAGGAGAGACAATCCCTTTGATATTCCAATAACAAAATTTGTGTTTTATAGAACTCTGCTCCATAGCAAATTGTGAAAGAGCAAAGTTGAAATATATTGTGAATCTCCACAGGGGTAATCTCTAAGTGATCCAAATAAAGAGAGTCTAAAGTACCAATAGTAATAATTATAATACTCCTCAACATTTTCATGCCCTATCTTATTTATATTAATAAAATATAAGCTATTTGAAGATAGGTATTGTTTTTAGCTTTTCTTTGTCTATTTTCTCCCACTCTTACATTATTCCTAAGTGCCTTACATATATAATGCCAGTTACTTAATAAATATTTATTAGACTGTACTGCTAAAATAACCCTGAAAAGTAGGCACACATAGTTGAATCTATGTGATTTGCCCTGATCTCACATGCACACATGCAGTTTTTTGAACCTAGCTTCTGTGAATTAAAACATCAGACTGAAGGTTCCCTCCCAAGGTCATCTTTGAGTGCTCCTGATGATTTTCAGTCTGCTCTGCCAAATATCAACTAAATGCTGTCTTAGAGTCTGAGAAAAAAGTTCCATGAAAATGGAATTTTATGTTTTGTAAATAAAAATAAATGAATAAATAAAAAGAAAATGGAATTTTAGAAAATTAATAGAAAACAATGTATAGATAATTTTTTAAAGGGCTTAGATCAAGAGCTATCCAAAGGACATGCTCTACTAGCAACCTTACAATGTCAGAAAGGATGAAGAAAGGCCTCCAAGACAGTTAGGTGAGCCATCAGGGGTGAATTTATGGGAATACATGGACAAGAGTCCCATAGGATGGGTAAGCAGGGATAGGATGTGATCTGCATTGTTGTTGGGAATATCCACTTCACAGATCCTCTTGGCATATTGGAGTAATAGAGTGGAAAGCACAGAATGCAAGCATTACATTTCCACTGGAATGCATTTCAGCCTTCTTCCGGATTTCCTGCAGGCCTGTCCCCATCTCTTTTAGGTGCTTGGCGTAAGGCATGTGCTAATTTGAGTGACTGACCATGATGACAGTTAATACGGTGGTAACTGAACACAAAGGAACAGCCGTGGAAGAGAAGTAAAAATAATGAAAAGCAGAGAAGGCGAGTTCCAGAACAAGAACTTCAGCGTAATGGTAGGAGTCACAGCTGAACTGTCTGTCGAAGAAGACCAAAGCAGGAATAATGAAGTCCAGGATAATGGGATGTCTCAAAGAATTCCGAATGGGTTCAGATAAGTTAAAACAGCTCTAAATGGCATGCAACACTGCTTTGAGTTCTTGTCAACATTGGATAACCACTGGCTTACGGTTAGCCCACCAGCATTCGTCTGATCAATGTCACCGATCAATAACCATGACCATGTCTAACTTTCTGAAGTTGAACAATGGCTTTAGCAGCTGTTCAAATGAAATGATTTCAGCAGAATATGGTTATTATAGCAGGAAAACTATGGCCACAAAGCTGTAACATATATTCTCCTTAGGATAAAGGAAAATGATTACAAGCTTGGCAGTCAATGTGTATAACTTACCAGCAAAGCTATGCTGACGAATAAAAAAACCTCCCATAATAACTTAAATTGAAAACAGGGTCCAGGCCATATCTTGAGTCATAGAAGAGTAGAAGTGAAAGGGACTGTAGATATCATCTACTCCAGGGCTTTTTAACCTTAGGTCTGTGATCTTGCTTTATTTTATATTTATTTATATTTATATTTTTAATGACTATTTTTTCCTATCATTGGTTTTCTTTGTAATGCTATATATTTTATTTTATATATTTGTTACATAATATATTTATAAATATACCTTATATATTTTTAGACTTATATTTGCTATATTTACATGTTTATATTATATTATATTAAGATGTTCTTTATATATGTGTATGTATGTTATATATATATATATGTATGCATATCTATCTATATTTACACACACATACACACACGTGGGTATATGTATTTATTTGTAACATTATTTTGAAATAAATGTCCATAGGCTTCATCAACCTGCCAATAGTGTCCTTGACACATAAAGAATTATGAACTAGTTCAACTCTGTTTCTCACTTTACAGATGCAGAAATATGAGAAATGTGATTAATAAGTGACAGGATAAGAATCCACATCTTCTGACTTCTAGCTTGGTGAAGCTTATATTTCAGTTCTTATACTCTGATTCAGGATGATCTGATATTTCAAGTTCAAAGTTGGAGCAATTTACTCAAAGACCAAATCTAGCAAGAGTTTAAGGAAATTTACTTGTTATAATAGGTAAAGGATACTCAGCAAGGATTCAGCATGAATTCAGTTGAATGTAGTTTCCCGGCTTCTCTGTTTCTCTGCTTACCCAATCATCAAGTCTGAGGAGAGCAACTTCTGAGTTCTGGTAAGCTAGCTTTTATACTTAGGTCAGCAGGAAGCTCTGTCCTTTAGCTCTTAGAGCCAATTAAGCCTCAAAGTTGATTTCAATACCTTTCAAGGGGGAAGAAAAAATAACCTAATCTGCATTACAGATGCTATTCCTACTATATTTCTGAACTGAAATTAGTAAATGGAATTGTCATTCCCTTGTAGAAAATCTAGTCTAACTTAGAATGGCAATTAACAAAATTTCTCTATAATACTTCAGTCTTAAAATGATGGATTATTAGAATATATCATTGCACAATGATGTCTTCCATCTTGTTTTATGAATATTTTATCATCGCCTGTGCCACACTCAGGTGATCCAGCTTATGTTGCACATGCTTGCTATATGACAGGCTCACCTTTTTGTCTAATGACCCATGTTCTTGATCATATCTTTTAATGGCACTTTTCTAATATTCTGATATTCCAATATATCTACGATCTTATCCATGGGGGTATTCCTTCCAATAATGCAAACTTGACCCATTCATGCCTTCCTACCCTAGATATATCCTGTCCATGTCCTCATGCCAATCTGCTTTCTGGGGGACTGCCTAACATCCTAGGAGGCTTTACTTTTGTTTGTTTGATACTATATAGATAAGAAAAGCACATATGGTTATGTTCATTGTGATCTATGGGTTGTCCTTTTCTTTTTCTTTGTAAAAAGCCCGTTTTCTTTTCTGGGCATATGTTTCTCTAATGACATTTAAAACAAAAACAAAAACAAAATCTCCAGCACTGATAAATTAAACCTAGAGACAACAGTTACTCTGATTTACTCAACTTAATGGCAATACTAGTCTAGAATACAAGCTCAGATCTTCTATGTCAGCTTCAATGATTCCCTTTTCTTCATAAATCATAATCATCAAGTTTTGTTGATTTCATCTCCAGGTTGTTCTCTTTTTGTTCTTTCATGAGTTGACTTATTGATCTAGCTTAGTTCTTCATCACCTCATGCCTAGATTATCAATCCCTTAACACCATCATCAGAAATTTTTCTAAAATGTCTGAAATAGGGGCAGCTAGATTATAGTCCACCAGTCCAGAAGTCAGAAGGACCTGAATTCAAAAGCAGCCTCAGACATAATACTTATAACATTAGCTCTGTGATCTTGGTCAATCATTTAACTCTAATTACCTCCCCAAATAAAAGAAAGTAAAATGTCTGAAATACCTATTGGCACCATATTGTGTTAGGTTCTTACTAAGTGCTAATGAGATAATGAGATATTGGGTTTTTACTAAGTGCTAAGTTGGCACTTGACAATTTTCTAGTTCCAGCCCTTCCTGGTAGTTTGATTTGTGAATTCCTGGGGAAGAGCTTTCGTGCTTGGGAGGAGCAAGTTCATTGGTTGAAGTGGTTCTTCCCAGAAGCCCTTGCATTATCCCACGCCCATTCTCTGGGAGGATAAAGAGGGCAAACAATATTGTTTGGGAATAATATTGAAATCCCTAGCCATTTGCATAGCTCCATAATCTATCACCTCTCTTCCCACTTCTTTAAGTTCTACTTTTGTTTCATTTAATAAAAATTTCCTACTCTGGTTAATTTGTATGCTGCTGATTTGTAAAATCAAAGAATCATAGATCTCACAGACCATTTTTTCCATCATTTCCCCCATTTTATCAATGAGTAAACTGAGGCATAGAGAAGTCAAATGATTTGCTCAGGATCATAAAATAATAAATAGTTGAGATGCAATTTTTAACTCAGGTCTTCTTTACTCTATGTCCAAAGCCTTATCCATTGCAGCATGCTATATCTCACTTACATATCAAAATAGAATTCCTTTCCCTCTTTCCTCCATTTATCTAAAACTTACTTATCCTCAAAGATCCAGCAAAAGACCATCTGTCTACTATATGTACTACCTTTCTACTATATATACTACCTTTCTTTCCTTCCTTCCTTTTTTTCTTTCTTTCTTCCTTTCTTTTTTCTTCCTTCCTTCCTTTCCTTTTCCTTCTTTCTTTCTTTCTTTTTTTTTTTGCCATTGTGATTCAAATGGAATTCTTATAATTATTATTATCACTCTTAGCTAAATGATAGACTGTTTGGAGACTCAAAGGCAAGTACTTAAAAATCTTTGTCAATAATAAAGCATTGGGTTCTTGTAATCTATTAGGATCAATGCCACAATGCCACAAATTTCCTATATCATACTTTTAAAAAACACCCTTCATGGGGCATTAAAAAAAAGTATATAAAACACTTTCTCAGTAGGAACTCTTCACTGTCCCTTAACTTGTTTAACTTTCTGTTGCCTCTTCCTGAAGAAAGAAAAAGGGGGGGCTTTAAAAATGTTTTTTATTTCTTCTCTAAATCCTGTTCATCTGTGTTGTCAACCCCATTTTCTCTTTTTCTTCAAAAGTCCTTCTATCTAGAGTCCACACAATCTCTTCAAATGTAAAAATAATACAAATACATCACATTTAATTAACATAAAAGAAAACTGAAATTCAGACATATTAAATTACTTGAATAGGGTCACTTATTTGGTAAATATCATGGTCAGGAGATCTGAATTCAAATTCTGTTTCTATGTTCACTATAAAATAGATAGACCTATGTTAGGATTACTAAGTGAGAACTCAGGTTGTCTGGACAGTGACAAGGTGAGAATTCAGGTTGGACAATTACAAGGTGAGAACTCAGGTTGACTTGATGGAAGGAGCAGGCTCATTGGCTGAGGTGGTTCTTCCCAGAAGCCCTTGCATTATCCCACGCCCATTCTCTGGGAGAATAAAAGAGAGGACTCCCAGAGATAGAAAAAGACTCTGCATTGCATCAGGCTTGACGGGGCTCTCTGCAGGAAGGGAAGTCACTTCTAAGGACAAGAGTTAACAGCAACTGCCTGGAGACAACGGTTCATTACAGGAAGAAGAAATCAAAATCAAAAGAAAGGGGGAGATGTTAGGATTACTAAGTGAGAACTCAGGTTGTCTGGACAGTGACAAGGTGAGAATTCAGGTTTTCTGGACAATTACAAGGTGAGAACTCAGGTTGACTTGGTAGAAGGAGCAAGCTCATTGGCTGAAGTGGTTCTTCCCAGAAACCCTTGCATTATCCCACACCCATTCTCTGGGAGGATAAAAGAGACAGCATTGGGCCCAGAGAGCAGATCGGCCTGGAGAAGGATAAGAGCTGGAGGAGATTCAGAGCCAGGATTCAGGAAGAAGAATCTGTCGGAGAGATTTGAGTAGAAGACACAGCAGATCTCTTCCCAGATTCTTCTTCCTGTAATGAACCGTTGTCTCCAGGCAGTTGCTGTTAACTCTTGTCCTTAGAAGTGACTTCCCTTCCTGCAGAGAGCCCCGTCAAGCCTGATGCAATGCAGAGTCTTTTTCTATCTCTGGGAGTCCTCTCTTTTATTCTCCCAGAGAATGGGCGTGGGATAATGCAAGGGCTTCTGGGAAGAACCACCTCAGCCAATGAGCCTGCTCCTTCCATCAAGTCAACCTGAGTTCTCACCTTGTAATTGTCCAACCTGAATTCTCACCTTGTCACTGTCCAGACAACCTGAGTTCTCACTTAGTAATCCTAACAGACCTAAGGTAAAATAAATTATTCAAATATAAAAATTCTCATCTTTATTTTTTCTGTTGTTGCTCCCTTCATAGGTCTTCATTTCTCTTATTTAGGTCCTAGTCCTTGAGGTTATTTCATTCTTATTAGTCTTGTCAATATCTAGCTAGATCTCTCATCTACATTTTTTTTCCTAACCCACTAAGTTTCAGGGGAAGGGAACTCTTTTCTTGTCCTGGTCCAAGACGCACCTCTTTTGAGTTTAACCTTACAAGTACCCTCAGTAGCCCCCTTTCTGGTTTGCTAAGTTCTTAGTCCCCAGAGAATCTCTGATAAGAGATCTTGGTCAGAGGCACTTTGTTTCTTTGAACTAAACAATTCATTGATATTAATGTTTTCTGTAACAATTTCTCCTTAACTGTTTTCCTTTTTCCTTTCCAATATCTTTCCCTTGTACTATGTCTTAAATCTTTTAGGCCTATAAGATTTTGGATTTAGAAGATATCTAAGAGATCCATTCCATTCTGTCTTTTTTATGGAGGGCACATAATTTTTCTGATACTTTGTTTAGTAAGTTCACTTCACTTGAAATCAACTTAATCTTCTTTCCAATTGAAATCACACTTTCATTTTATTTTTTAATAATTTTTTTCTCAATCGCATGTAAAAAATTTTTTTTTAACATTTTAAAAAACTTTTGAGTGCAACTTCTCTTATTTCATGCCCTCCTCCCTCCTTGAGAAGACAAGTAATTTGATGCAGATTATATATATGCTCATCACTTCTTACAGCACAACAGTATTCCATCACAATCATATACCTGAACTTGTCTAGTCATATATGAAGTGTCCTTAATCATTGTATTGTTGAGAATAACAAAGTCATTCATAGTTATTAATTGTACTCTTCTACTGATCAATGTTGCTATTACTGGTGCACAGTGTTCTCCTGGTTCTGATCCTTTCATTTTTTTTAATTTTTTTTTAGCAATTCATGTAAGTCTTCCCAAGTTTTTCTGCAAGAAATCCTGCTTATCACACAGACATATACATACACCAGTTTACTTAGGAAAAAAACTCCAACAAAACAACTCTACATTCCCCAATACCACCCACTGGTAATCTACAAAACTACTAAATTCAAAGACTGTCTCAAGCAACCATTGTTCCCTTCTCCCAATCAGTTTTCCTATTCATATAATTGTTTTGTTTTTTTTGCGTTTATCTAGTACTAATCCAATCTAACTTTAGCATGAAAAAATGACAAGCTTTAAGAAAGGGATACTTCTTGCCTTGAAAGTCTCATTAGGGACTTCCGGCCAAGATGGCGGCGTGGAGGCAGACAGCTGCTTGAGCTCCTCGTTTTCTCTCAGAACTTACTTCATGACAAGCCTCTGACTTAATGCTTGACCCAGAAAGAAATCCACAAATTATCACCAAGAGAAGACATCCTTGAAAGTCGCCAGAAAAGGTCTGTGTTTGTTCGGGGGAGGGTCAATCAGACTGGGCGCAGACTGAGGGCAGACAGCCAGAGCAAGACAGGCAGCTCACACAGCTCAGACTGGAGGGGGAGGGGTGTGATCTCTGCCGTTTCTGCGAAAGGGCTTTTGCCCCAGTGTGGATGCTCCGTCTTGGCAGCAAGCCAGGAGCAGCAGAGAGGGTGTAAACACCGGAGGTGAAGATTAAAACCCCAGTCTCTCAGAGCCCGGCCACCCCCAACCCCCACCTGGACTGACTCGGTGCGTTCTCAGAGCCTCAGAGCACAGACTCAGTACAGTCATTGCTGTTCTGTTAGTGGCTCTCTGCTGCCCTGCCCCCAGTCTGTAGAGGAAGCCCATTAATAACATCCAGCCCTATCCCCCGCAAAACAGACCAATTGTTTCTCTTGTCAGTTTGTTTTCTTTGATTCCTACTCTGACAAAATGAACAAAAAATTCAAAAGGGCTCTAACCATTGACAGCTTCTGTGTGGAGAGGGAGCAGACTTCAAATGCTGAGGAGACTAGGAACAGAATGTCCCCAGATGTATCCCCTGGGAGGGATATAAGCTGCTCCTCAATACAAAAGAACCTCATAGAGGAAATCAAAAAGGCTCTCACAAGAGAGCTGGAAGAGAAATGGGAAAAGGAAAGGGAAGCTTGGCAAGAGAGCCTGGAGAAGTCATCCCATGCATTCAAAGACAGAATGGATAAAGAAATCAAATCATTGAGAAACAAGATTAGTGAGCTGGAAAAGGTAAACAACTCCAAGGAAAACAGGATTAGTGAGCTGGAAAAGGTAAACAACTCCAAGGAAAACAGGATTAGAGAGCTGGAAAAAGAAATCAGCTCTCTAAAAAATAAAATGGATAAAATGGAAAAAAATTCCATAGAAGATAAAAACACAATTGGACAATTACAAAGAGATATAAAAAAAGTGAGTGAAGAAAATACATCATTGAAAATTAGACTGGAACAAGTAGAAATGAATGACTCAAGGAGAAACCAAGAGGGAGTCAAGCAAAACCAGAGAAATGAAACAATTGAAAAGACTGTCAAGTACCTTACCAGAAAGACAACAGACCTGGAAAACAGATCCAGGAGAGACAATTTGAGAATAATCGGACTCCCTGAAAAATGGGAGGAAAAAAAGAGCTTGGACACCATTTTCGAGGAAATTATCAAAGAGAACTGCCCAGACGTTCTGGAAACAGAGGGTAAAATAGACATTGAGAAAATTCATCGATCACCTACTGAAAGGGACCCTAAAATCAAAACGCCAAGAAATATAGTGGCCAAGTTCAAGAACCATCAGACAAAGGAAAAGATATTGGAAGCTGCTAGAAAAAAACAATTCAGATATGGAGGATCCACAATAAGGATAACCCAGGATCTAGCAGCGTCCACATTAAAAGAACGCAGGGCCTGGAACATGATATTCCGAAAGGCTAAGGAACTTGGTATGCAGCCAAGAATAACTTACCCAGCAAGAATGAGCATCGTTTTCCAGGGAAGAAGATGGACATTTAACGAAATAAATGAATTCCATCTATTTTTGATGAAAAAACCAGACCTACATAAGAGGTTTGATCTTCAAATACAGAACTCAAGAGACTTCTAAAAAAGGTAAAAAGAAATCTTGAGAACTATACTTCTGTCAAAAAAATATGTAAAGAACATATGTACAATTTGTCTTAGAAACTAGGGGGGGAAAGGAGATTATATCATAAAAAAGTATAAAGTGGTGGTACTACATCTCATGAAGAGGCAAAGGTAACCTATTATATCTGAGAGAAAGAAAGGAGGGAGATGAACATAGCGTGTATCAATAGACATATTCGATTTATGGTGAAACTTCTTCCACTTCATTGAAAGTGAGGGGGAAGGAGTAAGCTAAGGGGAAGGGAATACAGAAATTGTGAGGAAAAGGGGTAAAATAAGGGGAGGAACTTTAAGGTGGGGGAGGGATCCTAAAAAGGGAGGGCTGTGAAAAGCAAGTGGTGTTTACCAGTTTAATACTGGATAGGAGGGTAAAAGGGAAGGAAAGGGGAAAAGCATAAGCAGGGGTTAATAGGATGGCAAGCAATATAGAATTAGTCCTTCTAACCATAAATGTGAATGGGGCAAACTGCCTCATAAAGAGGAAGCAGTTAGCAGACTGGATTAAAAGTCAGAATCCTACTATATGTTGTTTACAGGAAACACACCTGAAACAGGATGAGACATTCAAACTAAAAGTAAAAGGGTGGAGCAGAATCTATTATGCTTCAGGCAAAACCAAAAAAGCAGGAGTAGCCATCCTCATCTCAGATCAAGCAAAAACAAAAATTGATCTAATTAAAAGAGATAAGGAAGGGCATTATATCCTGCTAAAGGGAAGCATCAATAGTGAAGCAGTAGCAATATTAAACATGTATGCACCAAGTGGTGCAGCATCTAAATTCTTAAAAGAGAAATTAAGAGAGCTGCAAGAGGAAATAGATAGCAAAACTATAATAGCGGGAGATCTCAACCTTGCACTCTCAGAATTAGATAAATCAAACCACAAAATAAATAAGAAAGAAGTCAAAGAGGTAAATAGAATACTAGAAAAGTTTGATATGATAGATCTTTGGCGAAAGCTAAATGGAGACAGAAAGGAATATACTTTCTTCTCAGCAGTTCATGGAACCTATACAAAAATTGATCATATACTAGGGCATAAAAACCTCAAAATCAAATGCAGTAAGGCAGAAATAGTAAATGCATCCTTTTCAGACCATAATGCAATCAAAATAACATTTAATAAAAAGCCAGGGGAAAATAGACCAAAAAATAATTGGAAACTAAATAATCTTATACTAAAGAATGATTGGGTAAAACAGCAAATCATAGACATAATTAATAACTTCACCCAAGAAAATGACAATAATGAGACATCATACCAAAATGTGTGGGATACAGCCAAAGCAGTAATTAGGGGAAGTTTTATATCTCTACAGGCCTACCTGCATAAAATAGAGAAAGAAAGGGCCAACGAATTGGGTTTACAACTAAAATTGCTAGAAAAGGAACAAATTAAAAACCCCCAGACAAACACAAAACTTGAAATTCAAAAAATAAAAGGTGAGATTAATAAAATTGAAAGTAAAAAAACTATTGAATTAATTAATAAAACTAAGAGTTGGTTTTATGAAAAAACCAACAAAATAGACAAACCCTTAGTAAACCTGATTAAAAAAAGGAAAGAGAAAAAGCAAATTGATAGTCTTGAAAATGAAAAGGGTGAACTCACCACTAATGAAGAGGAAATTAGAACAATAGTTAGGAGCTACTTTGCTCAACTTTATGCCGATAAATTCGATAACTTAAATGAAATGGAAGAATACCTTCAAAAATATAGCTTGCCCAGATTAACAGAGGAAGAAGTAAGTAGTCTAAATAGTCCCATCTCAGAAAAAGAAATAGACCAAGCTATTAACCAACTTCCTAAGAAAAAGTCCCCAGGACCAGATGGATTTACAGGTGAATTCTACCAAACATTTAAAGAACAACTAACTCCAATGCTATATAAACTATTTGAAAAAATAGGGATTGAAGGAGTCCTACCAAATTCCTTCTATGACACAGACATGGTACTGATACCTAAACCAGGTAGATCGAAAACTGAGAAAGAAAACTATAGACCAATTTCCTTAATGAATATTGATGCTAAAATCTTAAATAAGATATTAGCAAATAGACTTCAGAAAATCATCCCCAGGATAATACACTATGACCAAGTGGGATTTATACCAGGAATGCAGGGCTGGTTTAATATTAGGAAAACTATTAGTATAATTGACCATATTAATAATCAAATTAATAAAAACCATATGATCATCTCAATAGATGCAGAAAAGGCATTTGATAAAATCCAACATCCATTCCTACTAAAAACACTTGAGAGTATAGGAATAAATGGACTATTCCTTAAAATAATAAGGAGCATATATTTAAAACCTTCAGTAAACATCATATGTAATGGTGATAAACTAGAACCTTTCCCTGTAAGATCAGGAGTGAAACAAGGTTGCCCACTATCACCATTACTATTCAATATAGTACTAGAAACTCTAGCCTTGGCAATAAGAGCCGAGAAAGAGATCCAAGGAATTAGAGTAGGAAATGAAGAAATCAAATTGTCACTTTTCGCAGATGACATGATGGTATACTTAGAGAACCCCAAAGACTCTGCTAAAAAGCTATTAGAAATAATTCAGAATTTTAGCAAAGTCGCAGGATACAAAATAAATCCACATAAATCCTCAGGATTTTTATACATTACCAACACAATCCAACAACAAGAGATACAAAGAGAAATTCCATTCAAAATAACAGTCGATAGTATCAAATATTTGGGAATATATCTACCAAAGGAGAGTCAGGAATTATATGAGCAAAATTACAAAACACTTGCCACAAAAATAAAGTCAGATTTAAATAATTGGAAAGACATTCAATGTTCTTGGATAGGCCGAGTGAATATAATAAAGATGACAATACTCCCCAAACTAATCTATTTATTTAGTGCTATACCAATCAGACTCCCAAGAAACTATTTTAATGACCTAGAAAAAATAACAACAAAATTCATATGGAAGAATAAAAGGTCGAGAATTGCAAGGGAACTAATGAAAAAAAAGTCAGAGGAAGGTGGTCTAAGTGTACCTGATTTAAAGCTATATTATAAAGCAACAGTCACCAAAACCATTTGGTATTGGCTAAGAAATAGACTAGTTGATCAGTGGCATAGGTTAGGTTCACAGGACAAGATAGTGAATAAAAATAGCAATCTAATCTTTGACAAACCCAAAGATACCAAATTTTGGGATAAGAATTCATTATTTGACAAAAACTGCTGGGAAAACTGGAAATTAGTATGGCAGAAACTAGGCATGGACCCACATTTAACACCACATACTAAGATTAGATCAAAATGGGTCCAAGATTTAGGCATAAAGAACGAAATCATAAATAAATTGGAGGAACATGGGATGGATTACCTCTCAGACTTGTGGAGGAGGAAGGAGTTTGTGTCCAAGGGAGAACTAGAGACCATTATTGATCACAAAATAGAACATTTTGATTACACCAAATTAAAAAGTTTCTGCACAAACAAAACTAATGCAAACAAGATTAGAAGGGAAGTAACAAATTGGGAAAAAATTTTTACAGTTAAAGGTTCTGATAAAGGCCTCATCTCCAAAATATACAGAGAATTGACTTTAATTTATAAGAAATCAAGCCATTCTCCAATTGATAAATGGTCAAAGGATATGAACAGACAATTTTCAGATGATGAAATTAAAACTATTTCCACTCATATGAAAGAGTGTTCCAAATCACTATTGATCAGAGAAATGCAAATTAAGACAACTCTGAGGTATCATTACACACCTGTCAGATTGGCTAAGATGACAGGAACAAATAACGATGAATGTTGGAGGGGCTGTGGGAAAACTGGGACACTGATGCATTGTTGGTGGAGTTGTGAAAGAATCCAACCATTCTGGAGAGCAATCTGGAATTATGCCCAAAAAGTTATCAAAATGTGCATACCCTTTGACCCAGCCATACTACTACTGGGCTTATACCCCAAGGAACTACTAGAGAAGGGAAAGGGTCCTGTATGTGCCAAAATGTTTGTGGCAGCCCTTTTCATAGTGGCTAGAAGCTGGAAGATGAATGGATGTCCATCAATTGGAGAATGGTTGGGTAAACTATGGTATATGAATGTTATGGAATATTATTGTTCTATAAGAAATGACCAACAGGAGAAATACAGAGAGGCTTGGAGAGACTTACATCAACTGATGCTGAGTGAAACGAGCAGAACCAGAAGATCATTATACACTTCAACAATGATACTGTACGAGGATGTATGCTGATGGAAGTGGATTTCTTCAACATAGAGAAGAACTAATCCAATTCCAATTGATTAATGATGGACAGAACCAGCTACATCCAGAAAAGGAACACTGGGAAATGAATGTAAACTGTTATTTTTACCTTCTGAATCCAATTCTTCCTGTGCAACAAAAAAAAATTCGGTTCTACACACATATATTGTATCTAAATTATACTGTAATATATTTAACATATATAAGACTGCTTGCCATCTGGGGGAGGGGGTTGGGGGAGGAAGGGAAAAAATCTGAATAGAAGTAAGTGCAAGGGATAATGTTGTAAAAAATTACCCATGCATATGTACTGTCAAAAAATGTTATAATTATAAAATAAAATAAAAAATTAAAAAAAAAAAAAAAAAAAAAAAAAGAAAGTCTCATTAGTCATATAAAGTCTCTATATAAAATGTTATAAAGTCTATCAGAAGGCCAAGGTTAAAATCCATATTCTCCCATTTTGCACTAACTAATGTAATGGATGTCATTCAACATCATTGGTACTCAGTTTCCTCACCTGTAACATGAGCAAGTTGGACCAGGGGAACCTCTAAGGACCTTCTAGGTCCAATTAAATTATTTTCAAATTCCCAAATTTCATGATTTTAGAAGCTAGGAAGACTGAATCCTGTAGGATTTGAACTGAGTCTTCAAGGAAGCCATGGATTCTAAGAAGCTAAAGTGAGTAAGGGAAATATTTCACACCTGGGGAATGGCCTTCCAAGACCCATGGAGATGGCAGCATGTGGAGGAACACCAAGTAACTATGTACATATGGATCATCATAATCTATTTACTATTTTTAAATCATGGAATTGTAAAAATTTAGACCTGGAAAAATATATGTGTATATACATACATATACACATATATACATACATATACATATGTATGTATATGTATGTATACATACATATAGTTAAATAAATATAAATATATAATTCAAATATATAAATTATATATTATATAGCTAAAATATATAAAATTATATATATTTGTCATACATAAAGCTTAAAATATACATACATATATACATAAATACACATATACATATACATATATACACACAGATATACATATATACACACATATATATACATACATACACACACATATATATATATACATATATATATATATATATATATATATATATATATACATACACACATATACACATACATATATATAAAAGGATCTCTAGAGATCCTCTGATACAACCTTCTAATTTGAGAGGTAAGAAAACAGTATTATTGAAGTTAAATACTTATCCAAGGTTATTCAGGTCACATAACTTGTAGAACTCAGAATCTAACCCAGGTCTTCCAACTCTTAAATCCCATGCTGTTTACAGACTTCTAAATGATCTAGTCAAGCTCCATCTTTATAAAAATGAGGACAATGACATTCAAAGAAGTATCCAAGATTTCACATTTATATCTTATATCTATCTCAGCTATCAACATCGAATTATCATTAACAACATTTGAAAAAAAATGTTTTAAGGCAGTGGGACATGGTGGTAGAGTTTTACCTTTCCTAATATTCACTTCCTCAGAATTACTTTGTATACATTTTTTTTGTTTGTTTTTACTTAATCTGTACACATGCTGTATTCCTTAGTGAAATTCTTGAAGGCAGAAAAGGTTTTATTTTTTATTTTGCACACTTAAGTCTTATTTGAGTTAAATTGACTTGAATTTCATCACCAGCTCTAGAGCTGCAAAAAAATCTAGGGAATAAGATAATATTATATATAAATATATATATTATATAGATACACATATATGTATGTGTGTGTTTACATATATACATAATTTTTTACATGAAACAAATTAAAATTTGCGCGGTTCATTGCATTCACCAGGTTGGGTTTAATCTTGAGCATATAAGCTACTTGTGGGCAGGAATTATTTCCTTATAAGTTAAGTAAGCAACATAACTCAGCTATGGCCATTAGAAAATTAAATTGTAACTGAAGACTACTGAGTTGCTGACAAATTGAGCTCTGGATGGACAAAGATGCAGTTACTAATATGTTACCCTTTCCTTGATGCTAAGAAGTCCCACTTGCATTTATTGTAATATTCTTTTTGAGGATCTCCTTTTAGATTCAAATTTAGAAACCTAATTAAAATAATATACTCTCATCCATTAGTCTTAAGCTTTATAACCGTCACACTGTTCTCCCGTTTCTTTATTCAGAAGCAGTGAACAAGGACGCCTTCTCCTTTCTCTTGCCTTTTTCCCACTTACACTGCAGGCTTAACCATCTCCATTCAGAGCCACAGAATGGAACAATGTGGTTTTGTACTTCACAACAGCCATTGCTTTATTTACTAGGAATAGCTTTTCTGCTCAGTCTTAGGAGAAACACCCATGTTCCCCCTGTCTCTCCTGTGCACTGGGCTTTATAAAGTCTGTCCCTGCGAGTTTATTGCTGGCCATAAGAGAAAGAGAGGAGAAAGAGCTGGGGGGCCCAGACAAGGTGTCCTATCTAATTCCAAGAAAGAAAGTGGGAGAGTAAGTAAAGGTGACAAAACATATAGTTGGGCAAATTGCCCAGTCCCTTCCTCCCATGTGGATCATAAAGGGGACCGTGTCAGAAAAAAGGGGGTGAAGGGATATACAACATCTGAAATGCAGTAAGTGCTGAGTGAGAGAGCCTCTGTAGGTTATCATGTTTATTGGGGATAGACACACACACACACACACACACACACACACACACACACACACACACATATATGGACAAAACATGCAGAAATACAATAAATAGGAAAAAACACCAACCTGTTTCCTTCATTAGGCTTTATGGCTGGTCTGATGCTAACCCAATGTTACTGCCCTTCCAAGACTAGAGTAAAACATATAATTAAAAACCTTGAAGGAAGTGACAATTCCTGTCAGAGAGTGGAGGGTACAAGGTTTGAATATCTAAGACAGAATTTCTAAAACAGAAGAATTAATAAATTTCTGAGGGACTGAAACGTGGATAAATGGGGGGAAAAGTACACCCTTATTTTCACTAACCTCTAACTTAAATTTAGCATGGAGATAGGTGATCAATGCATTATTCTAAGGAATCTACAGGCTTCCATCACATTGCCCTAGGGATCTGTATATGCAGCAAAGGTTAAACCTTGAGTCACGGCCACAAGCAGAAGCTTGGAAAACCATTTCAAGGTGGGAACCATCAATACTCCATGAAATGTTGTCTCTCATCTCATTACCTTTTCATCTCTTATCTTCCATGTCTAGTGGGATCTCTCTCCTTAGCTCTGACTCTACCTCCCTTCATGGTTCACTCTCAATGCCATTTTTTACCTAATCCTTCCTTCAGTTGATAGTATTCTCTGCTCCCTAATAATTTTGCATTTTCTCTGTATATATCTTGCCTTTGCTTATGTCTCTCCCTGCCTCAGAAGCATATGCGATCCTTGAATTTAGATTAGTTCATTTTTACCTTTGTTTCTCCAGCTCCTAGCATCGTGTTTAGAGTAGGAATTTAACCAATGCTTATTGAATATTACTGGATTAAAGAGTCCTGGGGAATGCCAAAATTCAAATGATTGAGATGGATAGAAAAACTAGTCACCTGACCAGTGATCCAAATGCTTGAATCTGAAGAAGATTAGGAGGCTAATTGTAGGAAATACCTTAGAACCTGACATTTGTCCCATCTGACCTTTCACAAAGTCTGGATCTTCTATGGCAGCTGTCTGAATTCCTTCAAACACTCTTCCCCATGTCTCACACCCAAGGGTTGATGTCCCAATGGACAGATCTTGCTAATTTACTCCCTTCAGGATGTATACCCAACTATGCAATATTTAAAAATGAATTTTTTAAAACGTCTTTTGTATCCACGAATCCTTTTGGCAGCCTAGTGAAGCCTATGCATCCCTTCTCAGAATGATGTTTTTAAATGCATAAAATAACAATCTATAGAATTAGAAAGGAAACCAATTTGTTGAAATAAAAGTCATTATTTTCCTCATCTGCGTTCATAGACCCCTCAAATCTGTCCATGGATACCTAGATAATGAACCTCTGATTTTCAATCATTTCTATATAGAGTGTCCCCAAAGTCTTAGTTCAATTTTACTTTAATAAAGCCTAAGAATTAAAGTGATTAAAGATTAAAACTGAGCTAAAACTTTGACACCTAAAGACCCATCTGAGATAGAATATTTCCCTCCTCAGTTTACTAGTCCTTCAGCCATTTTGTCATCACTCAGCATATGTCCCAAGAACTCAAGAGCCTAAAATACTAAGTATTTTTCCCTCTGGTTAACTTGACTCATTCCTGACAGGGACTAGAGAAAGTCTGAATAGGTTGTAGGTATTCATTGCCTCTAAGAAGAGAGGAGTGAGGAATTTAGAACACTTCTCATTGGAGAATCACTGGGGCCTCTTCTGAAGAGCCCACACAGACCCCCAAGGCAAAGCAGCAAAAGGAAAGAGGAGCTGAAAAAACATCTCCTCCCAGCTTAACCCAGGCATTGGAGCATTGCACTTAACCAAAGACCTTCCAAAGGCGCCACATAAAAAGTCATCAGCAGCTGCTAACTCCTTGTACAGGAACCTTCCTGCACTCCCAGGGACTCCCTGAAGTCTATTTGCCTTTGAGATGATATTCTGTGTCTAAAACTACATTAGCAATATGAGCTTATATGGGGACTGAGGTTGAGAAAGAAACACAGGAAGTCCTGGTGAACTCAATTGAAGAAAAATTAGGAAAGAATATCCTTTTTATGCCTTCATCTTTCACAGTATTTTTTTTCCAAATTTTTTTGAGGTCAGACAGATATCCCTCTCCAATGCTTCATCATGGTGAGAGAGTGATTCTGTGTTCTCAAGGGCTGTGCCCCTGGAGAACAAACTTTGGCATGTCCAACCAAGTTGGAAAGGCTTCAAGGATAGAACCGCAACAGACTATGTCTGCTGTCCAAGAACTGGCTGAACTAGGGATAACAACAACAAAACCAAAAAGAATAGTTAGCATTCATGTAATGCTGTATAGTTTGCAAAGTGCTTTACAAATTTATCTCACTGAATTCCCACAACAATCCTATAAAGTGCATGTCTTTTTAAAAGAAAAAAAAACAGAGGTAAAATGATTTGTACAGACACAGATAGTAAATGACTGGGGCAGGTTTTCTTGAACATTCTTTTTACTGTGCCACCTGGACCACTAAGGAAGAGTTCTCTGGTTTGTAGTGAACCATGAAAAATTGTTTTTCACGAGGAAAGCAATTGAAAGTTCAACTCTGTCCTTTGCAATCGCTTCTTCTCAGTATATTTTAGGGATTACCTGAGGGATCCCTGAGAATTACACCTAAGTATGAAAACTGCCAAGTTAGAGGGTAAATGCAGAAGGCTATGAGCCAAAATAAATAAATTGTTCAAACTCTTCCTCCCAAAACAGCAGTGGCACTGAGCCAGAATGTCAAATGAAAATTGGGAATGTTTCAGAGAAAACAACAAGAAAAATAGAAAAACAAACACCTTTCAGTTCTTCAAAACAGATATTTCCACTAAGATTGCCATTTTTGGTCAACTTTATGATGATATACTAAAGAGAAGACAATGGAATAAATGAGTCCTGAAATGACCAGGTTCAGAAAGTTAAACAGGTCTGCTCAACACAGGAAAGAAATGTAGAAGTCTGAAAGTTTCAGGTGCACATGTAGGAGAGAACTATTCAAGAGAATAATTGCCTGTTGAGAAAGGATTAAACAAAAGACTAGATGTTCCAACTTTGACTCATTAGATTGTAGACTCTTTGAGGACAGGCCTTTCTTTGTATTCCTAGGATTTAACACAGTACCTGGAATATAGTAATAAATGCGTGCTGACTTGATTTGATGGAAGTGTTCTGTCATAATGCTCAGTATGCTCTAAGAAGAAAAGGCATTGCCTTATATCCCAGAGCCTCAGAAAGGCTCAAAATTGCTTGTAGAATGGTTTCAGAAATAAGACATTTGTAAAACACTTAGCACAATGTCTGGCACATAGTGTTTAATAAATATTTATCCCTCCATTTCCCCATTCCATAATGACAGATCTCAGCAAATTTCCAAAAATAGAAAGATCTGATGGGCCTATGATTCTTTGGTAAGTTGATATCCACATTTACTGAAAACCCATACACTATTTCTTCTTAAAGCCTATACCGTTAGGAGGTTCCTTGTTTTTTAGAGTGATGAAGAAAAATTGTTTTGTAATGGTGTCTATTTCTATATATATATTTTTTTCTATAATTGTCATTTTACAATTGAGGAAACTGAGGCAAATAACATTAACAAGGTGTGTTTTAACTTTTGTATTGAATTTTCTTTGCACAGAGTTACAGAGGTGATAGTTCCATTGTAGATTATAGTGGACAGATCCCATTTGTAGTACTGGGTATAGTGCTAGGTATCACATTTTAGAAAGGACAGGGATATGCTGGAAAGAATAATGAAAGGCCTTGGGATGATATCAGTAGGAGAACTGGACTGACAGAATTAGAACTTTTTGGTCTAGAATAAAAAAGGCTTGAGAAAAAGTGATTGGGAAGGGCTAGAAGTATGTTGTCCTATTGAAAAGAGATTAAAATTTTTCTGTTTGGTTCTAGAGGGTATAAAAAATGGGTAGAAGGTCCTCTTAGGTTTGATGTCAGGAAATACTTCCTAACAATTAGAGCTTTCCAAAATGAAAATAGATTGCCTTCAGAAGGAGTGGTTTTCTTGTCAGTGAAGGTCCTCAGACAGGAGGCTGGTCTTTTATTGTACAGTGGATACCTTTTGGGGTAATGCTTATATAGCCACAGGATTCTAAATTCTGTGATTCCATGAACTTCTCTCTGAGGTCCATATGTAATCTGGGGACAATAATATCTGTTATCCCTACCTCACAATGCTGTTGTGAAGATCAAATGAGATAAAGCCTATAAAGCACCTTGTAAACCTTAAAACATTATATAAATGCCAGTCATTGTTATTATTACTGTGACTATAATGACGATGAAAATGGAAATTTTTTTCCATGGGGGGAAATTATTTCTATTTTAACATTCTCCTCATTCTCTTTGTCTTCCTTGAGATGGGAGTTGGCAAGAAGAGGCAGAATACAGACCTCCAACTTCTCCATTGTTTAAGCTAAAGAAAATGGCAGCAAGGAAAACTATCCTATAGGTAGAACTCTTTAGAACCTGCTTTGCTAGAGTTAGGCGAAAATGACAAAAGTGTATTTAGTGGTTTGGGGGGCAAACAAGAGGAAGAATATTATAACTTGCAATTTGGTTATGATCTATGATATACACTAAGGCATAGGATTTCTTGGCTTAGTATATTGATATTTTAGAACTTATAAATGCTTGGCTCCATCTTGATCAGTAGGTATTCACGAGACATAAGATACCAAAATGCTACTCTAATACATTTTTTCAGGTATGGAGGTGACTTATGTTTCTCAAAGACTTTGCTGATAGAGCACAAACTTTAGTTGATCCTGCAAATCTTGAAAGACTTAGAGCAGGGGTCAGCAAATTATGGCCTGCAGGCCAAATATGTCCTACTGCCAGTTTTTGTACTGCTAAGAATGGGCAATGGGCCAGATTTGATTTGCTGACCCCTTATTTAGAGTACAGGATCACAGAGTACAGGATCAATGATGGAAAACATATTTTTTTTTTCATCCAAAGAGCAACTTTGCAAATTTGAAAGAGGCTTATCATTTAGTTGTTCAGAGTAGTAAAAGCACAAGACTGTCAAAAGGACACTGAATTTGCCATCAGAGGAGCTATGTCAAATCTGTTCTGCTATTAATACTTTGTGACCTCATGCAAATGAAGACCTTGAGATGGGAGTTTCTCTGACCTCATTTTTTTTAAATCTGTGTAATGAAGAAGTTGTCTTAGATGACTCCTAAGGCTTGCTCTAGCTTTACATCTCTGTATTTTAAAATTTGCTTATTAAAACAATTTACAAAAACATAAAGGGATTGTGATCTATATTGGTATATCAAAGACCCATCTCTATAAAATCAGAAACCTTTGAAAAGATGAAGTAGGAAGTATCACTGCCAATAATTTCACAAAGAAAGCCAATATACCAGTAGGATGGCTCTTCTCATATTTCTTTTCCCCAATATATAATAAAGTTGAATGGCAACAGTTCTCAGGCAGGCATTTACCCAAAGGGAAAAAAGTGCTCAGGTTGGATGCAGAGTGGAGGAGAGAACCAAGCCAGCATACTGCCATTTCACAGAGACAGCATGTATCTAAAGGCACTGAAATAGGAAAAGGATGATAGAGATAAGAACTAATATAATTAGAACCAGATTTGTTCTTCTCTCTCCTCTCTTCACTCTTCCATAGAAATTATATTTACTTCCACAGATTCAACTAACATTGCTAAGCAAATGCCTCAGAAACCAATACCTCCATCCTTGACCTTCTAAGACCCAGAACTCAATCTCTGGCTGCCTGCAAGACAGTGTTATCCAGATGTCCCACAGTCAGCTCAAATCCATGTCTAAAGCCAAGAGGTTGATCTTTGCCCTTAATATGTTATTCTTCTGACTTTACTATTTCTGAAGATAGGAATACCCAGTCTCCTGTACTCAAAACCATTGTTTTATTGTTTTCTTGAATTCTCATCTGTGCCCCAATTCTCACAGATAAATAAATAATAAATTAAATAAATTCTTCAATTGTATCTCCATCATATTTTGTCATTTTCTTCTTCTTCACTATTCTCAGTGCCTCTTCCTGATTCTCTCTCTCCTCCTACTGGGATCATTTCAATAGCCCCCTAAAAAGTCTTTCTCTTCTTCCTCTCAACTTCCAATTCATTCTTCATACTACTTCCTGATTAGGAACATAGAATTCAGAACTTTAGATCTGGAAGGGCCCTATATCATCTAAATCCATTATCCCATTTAACACATAAAGAAAACAAGGTTCAGAGAATTCAAAGGTCCTTTGATGACAAATCCCATACTCTTTCTAGTCTCCCATGCTGACTAATTTTTCTCAGGTATACTTCTTGTCATGATACTCCCCTCTGCATGGTACTCCTTGGTACCCCCTGTGGCTTAAGGAACAGATGGATTTCAACTAACATTTATTAATCACCTACTATGTACAAAGGCACCATGCTGTCAGACCTTGTCAAGGAATTTACAATTTATTGGGGGGAGGGGGACCACATGAAATGAAGACAAATAGGTATGCTATAAGATAAAATGTGATAAAGGCAGAGAAAAAAGCCAATATGCTGTGAGAAATTTGAAATTTCACATTCTTTGTGCTGGCATTCAAGACTCTACGTAATTTGGCATTTTATATCCTTCCATAATATGTGACTGGGATGTATGGGATGCTCAGGAAAGGCTAGCATCTCTGCTGTGAGGACTTATCAAGCCCTTTTTAGGGTTGTTCATCCATCTCTGGAGTCCATCTTTATCCATTTCTCACCTGTGGCTCCAAAAAGCTGTATCATGTACAGTAGACAAAGACATCCTTGGGAAAAAAAAAAAAAAAGCAACTAGGTTCAAGGTAACCGAGAAGCCTCAAACCTGACAGTGAGTTAGGGGAATGTTTACCCCAGGCCATCATCTGGCTCTTATGATCTTTCCCCCTTCAAGTTTCAAGCAGAATCTTATCTCCCTCAGCTATGTGCAGTATTTGCAGTATTCGTATAGGCTGCTGTTGTTTCTTTATGAGTATAAATTGGGGAATCTCGGCTTCCTCCCGGCAACCTTAGCAGCTTGAGTTAAATACTGTAGTGCTAAATAAATGTTTGCTGAGCTGATTGGAATGCCTTGTGGATAATCTGGTGTCTGAAAATCCCTACGGAGCATGCAAACTCCTTGAGACAAGGAACTAGTTCAGATTTGCTCAAACCTAGCAGCATCCTACACATTCTAAGGAGTTGTTGTTATGATGATAGGCAGAATTCACTGTAGCACATACAAATACTGCACGGAGCTGAGGGAGACCAGGTTCGATTTGAAAGTTGAAGGAGGAAAGATCATTAAGAGCCAGAGGAAGGAAGGGTGGGAAGCCCCAAGAGGGTCAATATCATGAAAAGAATGGGGACTAGTCCTGAGACAGCTTTTATTAATGCAGGTAGGCGCCTTTTCAGCAGTCTCCCGGGAGGTTAGGGGGCTCGCTTTCTGCCATGTGCCGGATTAGAACGTTGCCTTCCGGGAGGTTACGGGACTCGCTTAGCCAGTGTGTATCAGAAGGCAGGATTTAAAACGCAGGCCTTCCTGGCTTTGGGACTGGCCCTCAAGCCACCGAAACGGAAACTTATTAGAGCCGTTGGGGAGATCTGCACGAGGACAGCGGCTGAAAGTCCTGACTTCTCCCCGACTCAGAGAGATAACGTGCCTTGAACCGGCCTCGGGACTGGGGAGAAGAAAGAGGAGCGAGGGAGCTTCCCCGCGCATGGCCGCTGCGAAGAGGGGACTTTTGAGACACAGAGAGAGAGTCGCTGTCAGTTCCAGCCGCCGCGAGGGGGAAAGCCTTCGGCCACCGTGACAAGCTCGGGCCTGCCGCCCGTGCGTGGAAAGCGACTGTCCCCGCTGGCAAGCGCCCGTTGTCGGGAGCCCGCACCCCGCTCGGCTCCGGCGAGTCCCCGTTGCCACGGGGCACGGCCGCCGCTGGTTCCCACATCTGGCAGACACTTGCTGCGGGTGGGCACCGAGCAGCGGCCTCCCTCCGGGCTCCGTGTGTGCCCCGCGCCCCTCGCCTCTCTCCGCGGCGCAGCCGGCCAGAGCTCTCAGGCTCCCGGCCCGGGTTTCCCCGACAACAACGTGTGTGAAGCGGGAGAAGCTCAGACAGAATGACTTGTCGCAACTTTTGTCCCGCCCGCAGCCTCCCTCGGGCTCGTTATTTCCACATGACGAGAACATATGGGCCTTTGTGAAACGTGCATCTGGAAAACTTCCCAGATCATACATCTGCCCTCTGATTTACACCTTACGGAATAAGGCTGACCAGCAGGAAAGACGACCTTAGCCAGTGGGTGGGCTATGTTCTCTCCCTCCCCCAACGGCCGCCTCTTTCCTATTCTGAGAAACAATCGTGGGTGTTCCGGCCTCCCCAAACTTCCCTCCCCAGAAAAAGTGGGGGGGAGGGGCCTGCTTCCTGGCTGGATAAAGCTGAAACACCTGTGTGCCAGAAATGCCCAGATGGAAGAAATGCACAGCGGGGCCCTTCACCCATCTGCAGACCAATCCACAATCCGGTTCCTTGATTTGGGAGTGGGGCGAGGACCTATTAGTAAAGGAAAAGCCACAACAGAGGGAAAGCTCCTTTTGTATCCCCCTTCCCCTCAAATTCCTCTCCTCGCATATCTGGGTTTGTGGCAAGAGCACAGGCCAAGGCAGAAAACAGACAACGCCAAACATAACCGTCGTCTGAAAGAGCTGGAAACGGAGCCCCTCCTGGGGTGGCTTCTTACTCGAAATAACAAACACTCTCCTGCATTCTTGGCACCCTGGAGTCCCCCGTGGAGGCCGCATCAGTGGCCCAAGTCCCTCGTTTAAAACAGGTTAAAACATTCAGGTGACTTCCAAACAATGCAATTCAACAAGCATTTCCCAAGTACCTGCTGCAATATGTTCGAAGTGCTTTGAAAGTAGTTGGGAACTCAGAGGCAAAACCCAAAATAATCCCTTCCCTCAAAGGAAGTAGATTTTACTTGCTTAAGATCCTAGAGCCATTAAGTGTCCAGACTCCTCAAAAGCTCTCCATTCCATCTCCTCCTCTTGGAAACAGAAATTCACTTCAAGCACTCCTTACATAAAATGAGCCTCGATTTTCCCCCAATTGATAACTCTCCCATCCCAAATCCTTTTGGATTTATTTTTCCCATCATAGAACATAAACTCATAAGGATAGAGATTCTTTTCATTTTTGTTGGGGTATCCCCTAGGCCTAGTACTACCTGACACCTGATTAAACAAAACAAAACTAAACAAAACAGAATCTTGATTTTGGAATTAGAGCAAATGATCTAGAGGTAATGGACTCATTTTTCTTATAGAGACAGGTGCCTTTCCTGAAACTTAGAGCTTTAGAGAGTTGCTTAAAGTTAAGTATGTGGCATATGTTTTCCTAGCATGTGTTAGAAGCAGAATTGGAATCCAGGTTTTCCTGACTCAGTGACCAGCTGGAGATCTCTCTCTCTGTCTCTGTCTCTGTCTCTCTGTCTCTGTCTCCCTTTCTCACCCTGTATCTCTCTCTCTCTCTCTCTCTCTCTCTCTCTCTCTCTCTCTCTCTCTCTCTCTCTCTCTCTCTCTCTCTCTCTCTCTCTCTCTGTATTTTTCTCTTTGTCTTCTTTTCTTTCTCTATCTCTTTGTCTCTGTCTCTTTTTCTTTGTCTTTCTCTATCTCTCTCTTTTTCTCTGTCTCTGTCTCATTTTGTCACGGTGTGTTTCTATGTCTCTGTCTCTCTGTCTCTGTAACTCTCTGACTTTGAGTCTCTTCTCTTTCTCTCTCTCTGTCTCTCTGCCACTCTCGTTCTCTGTCTCTGTCTGTCTGTCTGTCTCTTTTTCTTTCTCTCTCCCCATCTCTCCATTATGCCACATTTTTAATACTAAATGCTTTATGCATAGCTCTTGAATTGAATTGTTCTAGATTGGAATAAGCTGAAATGAAATATATGCTTGAATTTCACCCCTAACTGAACTCATCCCAAGGAAACTCCTTGTCTCCTTTCTTCTTTCTGAGAAGTCTCTGGGTTCTTTGGCCCGAGCAAATAGTGTATTATGGCTTTAGGCCAACCAAAAGCCAAGTTGCTGGGGTGGGGTGGGGTGAAAATTGAGAAATGGTTAGCCACTACTGTTATCTCCTGGCTTGCAACTCTCCAACCACCCTCATCCTTCTGTAGACCACCCTCCTTGGTTGAAAAAAGCAAATGTAAAAGGAAAGCTATTCTTGAAGACTCAGATTTAGGCTCTGATTTTGGGTGTAGGTGTTGTTGCGGGGCCCATGTGAGACCAGTTTTATATGGTGAGCATGGGAATAATTTTCTCCTTTTGTTAGTGAGGGGTGGCTTCACAATCCAATTGATGCATCTGAGATATTGCTGCCTTCAATAATTGATGATGTTCCCAGAAAAGGATCCCAATTATAATCTCATTCTCTGCCACCCCAACTCTCACTCCCTTACCAAGTTCAGAAGAGGCAAATTAAGAGCAAAGGACCACCTTCAGGTCAGGGGCTCCAGAAATCCATTCTATACCAAGTCACTTTCTACAAATCGAATAATCCCAGAATTGTCTGGACTTCTCTTCATCTTAACTGGGTTTCATGATGGCAATAGAGTATGATTGTGTAGTAGAGTCTGTCTTGGGAAGAGCAGAGATAGTATCAACAACAATATACAGAAGCAGTGGGTTAATATTCACAAATTGCTTTATATGCAGTTTGAGCCTCACAACAACCCTCTGAAGTAGATGCTGCAAATATTATTTTAGTAACTGGAAAACTATGATTTAGAGAAGTTAAGTCATTTATCCCTGATCACAGTTAGTAAATGTCAGAGGTGGGATTTGAATCCAGGCTTTCCTTGCTTTAAGTTCACCACTCTATCCCCTATGTCAAGGTAGGATATGATGAAGAATACTTCAAGCAGATGAAAATTGAATGTTATAGACTGATGCTTCAGAATGCAACATTGTAGAGAGTGGTTTGTAGGGATAAATACTGACCTTTTCCCCTCTATGGCTTCCCCTTTCTCTGTCTCTCTCTTTTTCTCTGTCTCTGTATCTCATTTTGTCACTCTCTCTGTGTGTTTCTGTCTCTGTCTCTCTGTCTCTGTAACTCTCTGACTTTGAGTCTCTTCTCTTTCTCTCTGTCTCTCTGCCACTCTCTTTCTCTTTCTCTGTCTGTCTGTCTCTTTTTCTTTCTCTCTCCTATCTCTCTATGGCCTCCCCTAAATAATTTATTTCATAGACTGAGGAAATATATTGCCTTGAATTATCTTCTTCCTCATACACAATTCTATTTAATCTTGTTTACACCTATCTTGAATATTTATTTCAACCAACTTACTTGGCTTCAGATAGTGAGGATGCTTGGGAACAGATTGAAAATTGCTCTGCCCAGTTTGTAACCTAAGGCTAAGTATAGTCCATAGTTTAATATATGCTTGGTGAGCATATCCAAGAGACCCCTTCTGATATTTACCTTCCAAATGTGTGAAATCCTGAAGGTTTATATTAGTCAGACAAAGGTTTGGACTTCTAGTTGTTTGGGAGGACCCATTTATCTTGCATAAAGTTGTATGTAAAAAGATCTGGACTGAGGGATACAGTCTGAAAAGGGCTTTTTTTTGGGGGGGGTAGATTAGACCAATCAAGCTGGTCTGCTTGCTCTTTCCTGAACTCAGCATTCTGTCTCATTGTAGCACACAACTGATACCAAATAAATGCCTATTCCTTTTCATACTCTTGCCCTCAAATCCTGTTTCTCAAATTATCTCATATTTACTTATTAGTGTAAACATTCCATCTCTGTGAAGAATGGATACTTTTTTTTTTAAGGGCAAAGACTTTTATCATTTTTTCTGTCTCTAGTCCCTAACACAATGCATTGCACACGTAAATACTTAATAACTATTAAATTGTTGCTGAATTAGTAACATTTCAGACATAGTTAAAGGTAATGTAGAGGGAATTAACTCAACAGGGAAGGTAGAACTAAAATTCTTTAATTCTTCACCAAATAAGAAAATCAATAAAAACTCATGGGGCCTCAGACTAAGAGAAATCAGTTGAGGGCAAAAAGAAGTCAGTTTGTAAGACAGATTTTAAAAATTAATAATTTTATTTATATTCCATGTGATAAAACTGGGAGATGCAGGAAGGGCTGGTGGAATCCCAGATACACAGAGTGATAGGGGAAAACATTTATAGGGAAAGATTCTCTCAATGTTGTTATGACATGATTATAAAATCAATCTGTACCTTGCAGATAGATTTAAGGAGAAAAAACAGAAGGGGGACTTCCTGACCTTGTATATTTGAAAGGAAAAAAAAAAAGGTTAAATGCCCTTTCTCAACATCCTTGTTAGCCTCAAGGGACTCAATAGTCTGAATTAGGAGCAAGATAGGATTACAAATTCCATTTCATAATCGGAGAAAATGAAGCGCAACCTCATTCAATAATTTGTTGAAGGTCATGAAAGCCCAACTAAGACTCAGTAAGTAAATCCAGGATATAATTGAAGATGGGGATTCGGGCCTCATTTCCTGCTGGCTATCCTGGAACCCTAGATCCATCCTACAATGGAATGTCCTGTCATTGCTAGCTCCATCAAGGGAAGTATTGAATTGGTGGGCAACCAACTGGGATAAATTGTTATATCAAAATTCTGGTTAAGCTTTTTTTTCCCCTTTTTATTATTCACAATTATTTTAAAATTATTGTTAACTATTTTAAAGTTCTCATTACATTTTAGGGGTTTTAATACCAATGCCCATTCCCTAGTAGAGAGTCATGTGACAGAAACTCCAGCGTATTCTAATTCAGAAATTCTTAATCTTTTCTGTGTCTGTGGATCTTTTCTGGGAATACTTTTGAAATGAAAAAATATATATATAGGTAGGATTTCAAAAGAAACCACTTATATTGAAATAAAGATATAACTTTTTTTTCTAAGTTCAAAGACCCTCTGAAATCTATCAACAGATTCCCCACCTCCACAGATCCCAACTTAAGAACCCCTGTTCTAAATTAAGTCTTGGTTAAGATCAATAGCCTCCAATAATCTTTAAGGAATTCAGAATTTCCAATTGGCTTCTGCTGCAATATCTATTCAAGTGAATCCCTTAAGGACCCCATACAAATTGAACATGAAAGCCAGTAGTGTATGGACCCTGAAATACAAAGCAGGGTATTGGGGGAGGGTCAAAAATCCCAACTTTAAGGACCTCATACAGGTTGCAAATGAGAATCAGGGGTATTTGGACCCTAAAACTGCCTAATAAGACTTGAGGGGGAGTAACAAGGTTCTGAATAAGCTCACTCTCTTCCGGACCCAGAAACAAGTTTACAAAGGGCTTAAGTCTCCCATTCTGCACAAGTTTCAACCCACCAAAAGCAATTCTAGAAGCAGACATCACACTGACTGGAAAACACATCTCCCTCAGTTTAAAATATAAACAGGTCACCTCGTCCCTCCCAGCCCACAAAGGGCTAACTTGATGCTAAATGGACTGATTACTTAGGATGCTGGCAGTGTAGCCCTGGGGGAGGGCACCACTCATTGGATCAAAGTGGGTGTGTATTTTTTTTTTTTTTTTTGAAAAAGGAGTTGGGGGGGGAGGGAGGAGGACTAGCAGGATGGTGTTCAGCAAAGCAAAGTGACTTCATCACTTTTTTTCCACTTTAGCTCCCCTTTTATAGTTACAAACTGATGTTCGGGGAATACCCCAGCAGGCATTCAGGACTATGGGAAAGAGAGCATTTTGACAATGAACTTTATAAAAGGCACAACCTGGCACATTTGAAAAGGCTCTTTAGTAATCGATGAAAAAAAAAAAAACAGGGGGGGGGAGAAACGGGTTATGAGGGGGAAGCCTTCTTGGGCTAACTCACTGGCTCGGGAGGCTGGTAAAAATCAATTGCTCAGTTCTAATTCTCCTAGCAGCTTCCATGCTATTCTTTGAAACCGAGTAAGAACCCCTTGGCTTAATCCCAAGAGCCAATCTATAGTAAATAGCGCACACTTAATGCCCAAGTTCCTTTTTAGCACCATGCAGACAGTGACTTCAGCCACACAGCTTAGTCATAGCAGACATTTTTGTGGTGAAGGCATTAAACCCACATGCAGCTCTCTTTCTGTGGCCACTGGGGGTCACGCTCCCTTCCCATTAGCTGAATAAATCATAAAGTCTGCACGGACCACACAAGTAGCGGAGACCAGCAAGCCCCAGGCAATGCCTACAGCCTGTTATTTCTTTCTTTCTTTCTTCCTTTTTCAGAATTTGAAAAAAAAAAAAGGGAGAGAGAAAGATAGAACGCAAGAAAGACATAATAAAACAAAGAGACGGAATGGGGGGGGGGGAGGAATAAGGCAACCCCCAGCCAAAGACTTTGTGAAGGAAATGAATGATTTCAGCGTTCAGATTGGAGCTCGGTGAGGTAATAGGCAGCTGAGCTGTTTATTTTTCCCTTTAACCCAGGAAGCCTTCTTTAAGAAGGAAAGTGATCGAAAAAGAAAGCCACGTACGCCCCTTTGTCTTACGTCGCAACTCGCAGACACACATTTCTCTGTGGGGCTGAAAACGACGAGGGCCACCGTGGGCGGCCGGTGCCCGCGGGGGCTCGCCCAGGTACTTTACTGAGACACAATGCAGATGCTTTGCAGGGGGTTTCCATCCGTTGAGAAGATTATATGGCGGGATGGATTTAACAAGGAAGCGAAAGTGTCGTCTAATGAATGTTCCCTGCCGGCCAATGATTCATCCTGGCCGCGAGGAGGACCGCAAGGGAGCGGGGTCTGGAAGTCTTGAGGTTGGTTCAAGTTCCCATCAATCAGGAAACAAGATAAGCACGAGGAATTTTAAACAGAGCCATTAGCAGGCAGAGACTATCAGAGCCAGCAAGCCAGGGCTCTCTTTGATAAGCAGTTTCTTTGGAAGCTTAAAAAAAAAAAAAAAAATACACACCCATTTATATAGAATACCTAATACATATACATCCATATAGATATGTACACAATACATATTTTATCTATACATCGTTTATATGTGACGTGAAATATTATTTACAAAATATATAGCCATTAAAAATTAAGTGCATTGAACTTGAAAGACTTTTTAGGGTATTGAAATGGATGAGCTCAAACTGTGACCCTTTATTTCAAAAATTCAGCCAGAAAAGCAGGAAATAGGGCAAAGAGGGATTTTTAGAAAAACCATTCGGTAATGAAGGTTAGGTAAGAAGTGAGGCAGAAAAATGGCCTTTTTATCTAGTCCCCCTCCCCAAATAATAATAATAATAATAATAATAATAATAATAATAATAATAATAATAATAATAATAATAATAATAAAATAAAAGAATCATTTTGGAGGGCAAGTTCTGGGTTTCTGGCAGAAGCACTGGATTAAAGAGGAACTGGGTTCAAATCCATGATTTCCCACAGATTATCTAGGGATATAGTGTTTATGACATTAGAAAAGGCTCATTTGAAACTTCAAGAGGGTGAGTTGCTTCGGCCTCAGGAAATGCTCTTGGGGTTTGATGAGTTGCAATTTGTGCTTTGTGTGATGTTTTCTTCAGGTGTGCTATTAAATAATTGTTTTGTTGTTTGTTCTTAGTCCTCCGAGACAAACTGTTGCTATGACACTAAAGTGATTTGGATTAAAGTGAGAGAAAGAGCTGGGCAAAGTCACCCACCTCTCTTTCTCCTCCAGAGCCATCTGGGTCCAGCGGCAAGATTTAGATCTGGACAACTGGAGATAGGCCTGATGCAGTGGGAGACCTTGGCCTTTTTAATCTAAGGTCATTAAGAGGTCTTAATCTGATTGAGACAATGATCATTCAGTGATTAAGATTAGGTAAGAAAAGAGGCAGAAAATGGCCTCTTATCTAGTCTAAAAAAATAGGAATCATTTTGGGAGGGGAAGATTTTCTGGGTTTCTGCCAGAAGTACTGGGTTAAAAGTGAGAGGAACTGGGTTCAAATCATTTCCTACATGTACAAGACTTCTCAATGTTTCAGTTTCCTTCTCTGTAAAGGAGGTAATCTCCATGAGACTTTAAATATTTTCCAGCTTCAGTTATGATCTACTTTATAATTTGATAGAAAGAACAGATTTCAGAATCAGCAAGCTGGGATTCTGTCCTGCCTCCACTGTTTACTAAACTTTCTATCTGATTTGCAGGTAAAAGTTTATTCCTGTCATTATCAC
Source organism: Sminthopsis crassicaudata (assembly GCF_048593235.1). Classification (NCBI taxonomy): domain Eukaryota; kingdom Metazoa; phylum Chordata; class Mammalia; order Dasyuromorphia; family Dasyuridae; genus Sminthopsis; species Sminthopsis crassicaudata. The sequence continues at coordinate 72,127,450 of NC_133622.1, forward strand.
CCTTTAGGGTGAACTCCTTGAGAAGAGGGATTATCTCAATTTTTGTATTTGTATACACAGTGCTTTGCACATAGTTAGCAACTAATATATATCTATTTTTTCATTCATTCACTCATGCTATTTGTGTGACCTCAGGCAAGTAACTTAATCTTTCTAGACCTTAGTTTCCTCATCTATATAAATCCACTTCTAGCTTTAGGATTCTTTGATTTCAAAACCCTTTTCCTGTAATGTCCCTCTTCTTAGAGAGAAACAGCTCCTAATGAACCTAAACTGAGATTTGTGATATGAACATGTCACTAGGGAGTAGATCAAGGTCACTTAGAGCTACTTTTTGTGTGCCTTAATATCCTGGATTATGGACCTGACCCCTGCCAAAACGAAATTGGTGTAAATGGAAGGAAATTTAATCTCCTGGGAATAAGGAATCCAAGTAGGGAGCAACACACCAATAATATATAGCCTGTGATGCATTTGACTCCTAGATTTTTGACCCCGGTGGCCTATAGCTTTACCCAATACAACAAAATTTGATGAATATCTCTTCCATGGTGAACTGAAAGAGCCTAGAAGAAATGGAAGATTCCCCTCATTCCAGTGGCATGACCAGCACTTCCCTTTTTTTCATGCACATGTTTTCCACATCAGTTAAGCAGATCATTTAGAGCATCCTCTCTGAAACTTGAGTGCTTGGGAGACTGAGCCCTAATCCATGACCATCCCTCATGACTATGGGGAATCATCTCATGGCTATTGCCCACATATTCCCAAGGATGGTCCTCTGGGAAACCAATTGCATCCTTCTAATAAGAATGCAGAAGGAACAGACACAAAGGTCTGTTTATGGAGCCCTGTGCCACTGGAATCCATATAAACTACACTAGGGGAGAGGTTGGAAAAAATAAAAAAGCGGGCAACATAAAAAATAATCTTGACTTGAAATAAGCTCTTTATTCTCTGGGATGCATTGGGAACTAGCTCTTTTCTTCCCCAGCAAGCAGCATGCATTTATGCTCAAAATTTGGGGTTGTTATCTGGGATGGATGTACTTTCCATTGTATAAGTGTTTCTGATCTCTGGCAAAACTAATTTTCATTTTGTTATGCTAAATCTAGGGATGTTATGCATCTGTGTATATGTACTCAGACTGTGCTGTGTATATTTAGGCATCCTTGTTCCTTGGGGGGGGGAAGATGAAATTAGGGAAATCTGAAGGAGAGAGTTTGAGAAGTAAAAAGGATAATAATAACAATAATAATAGCTAACATTTACATAACATTTTAAGGTTTGCAAAGGACTTTCTTCACAATAAATCTGAAAGAAAAGCCTGAAAAGACTTACATGTACTGATGCTGAGTGAAGTGAGAAGAACCAGGAGAATATTGAACATACTAATAGCAATATTTTGTGATGGTCAACCAACTTAGCAGCAATACAGTGATTCAGGCCATTCCAATAGATTTGGGGTGAAAAATGCCATCCACTTCCAGAGAACTATGGATACCGAATGTGGATCAGAATATGTTATTTTCACTTTTTTTTTTTTTTGGTGTGATTTTTCTTTTCATGTTTTTTCCCTTTTTTTTAAATTTAGATTTTTCTTTCACAACATGACTAATATGGAAATACATTTTAAATGATTGAAAGTGTATAACCTATATCAGATTGCTTGCTGTATTGGGGAAAAGGGAAGAGGGAGAAAAAAATTAGAACTCAAAATCTTACAAAAATGAATGTTGAAAATTATCTTTACATGTAATTGGGAAAAGAAAACACTATTGAAAAAAAATTTAAAGACAATATATCTGAGAGTATTTACTACCTCTATTTTACAGATGAAAGGGCTGAGATAGATAAAAGTTAAGTGACTTGCCCTGTGTCACACAGTTAATAAATGACTGGGCCTGGATTTGCATTCAGGGCTTCCTGATTTTAGGTCTACCACTCCAGCTACTTGATGTTAGGATATAAATGACTTGATAATTGAGAGTAATTTGAAAGTAGACATCTAGAAATGGTTTATTCTATTTCATAAAAATTTAGATCCACCTTAAAACAAGCCACATAAATCCTTATTCATGTTGTTTCCATAACTATAGTTCTTCCCTCTCCCCCATGCTCCTATAATTTTCCCCCTAACCTTTACTCTAATAACAGGGGTGATAATAACAATCAATTAATTATGTTTTCCTCTTCTTTGTAGAGGTGGGTAGTATAGTTAATGTATTTCTAAGTTTAACAGAACTAGGTTTAAAAATAAACTTAAAAAATCTTTATTAGAAAGAATAGCTCTCTTCAATGAAGGGGAGAAGACTATTTTAAGAAATACAGGTAATAGAAATTTTCCAAAACCATTTTAAAAAACATAATAGCATAGTTTATATTTCTGTGGCATTTTTACTTTAAAAACTGCTTTCTTCTCAATGATTCTATCAAATGCTATCTGTTCTCCTGCTATAGTCTATTCCATCATCTCAAGTCTGGCAGCTAACCCAAGAGTTCATTTAAATGGGAATACACTAATTGACTATTAAATTGACACACTCATTTTCTTGGTAGAATGCCTAAGATACCAAGGAAGCATCAGTGAATAGGAAGCTAATTAGCCAGAGCCTTCAATTAACCGGGTCCTCAATTGACCAGAAAATTAATGAGAATCCTACATTAATGAGATTCTTTCTTTGCTCTCTACTTTTTTGGGAGGGAAAAAAAATCCCACACAATAAAAACCATCTTACATGTGGAATATAAATAATTTATTTAGAAGGCTGATATACATGATATCTTTATCTTTTGGAGGTAAAAGAGAAAGCATGAAGGTTAGTCTCTGATCCTTCTGCCTAACTTATGGGGGAAGGGAGGATGGGATATGTGTTTCTGGCATCTCAAGGGGACCTCTGAATACATTCTATAGATATACATGATAATTAGATTCACAGAATTGTAAACCCATTCAGGGTTAAAAAGGTCCTTGGAAGTCATTTAGCTCAAAATATAACGGAATGAAAATCCCCTCTACAACTGTGAAAGCAACCTCCCTCCTTCTTTCCCTCCCTCCATCTCTCTCTCTCTCTCTCTACACACACACACACACACACACACACACACACACACACACACACACACACATACACACACACAATTTTATATATGTGTGTGTATATATATACATGTATATGGGTATATGTATAACTATATATCTCTTGGATGGTTTTCCTAATAATTTCCTTAGGACTGTTAGCGTAATAGTATCCTATATTTATCCTATTTGTCTCAGTTTCCTCATTTGTTAAATGGGATTAATAATAACATCAACCTCCCAGGGCTGTTGTGAAGATCAAATGAGAGGATAATTGTAAAAACTTAGTATAGTGTTTTGTACATAATAACACTATGTGAAGTTAGCAATTATTTTCATTATTTTATTAGCATCTATAGGGCTGTGCCAGGGTTTGAATGAAGACTCCAAAGTACTCCAAAATCCTAAAGAACCCCTTGTTTCTAGACTATGACTACTAAGGCAGGAAAAATCATTCAAGTAAAATGTAAAATTTCTAAAGGTACACCTGCACCTTAAAACCATAGCAGTTGTTTCTTACTTAGCACCTAGAATGATGAACTATAATAGAAATCTCCCTTCTCTCCTTTCCCCACTCCCTCTGCCAAATTTAAGGAGGAAGTAATGTTTCCTCCACCCAGTTATTGATATACAGAGTGGGTGGAAGGAGTCCCTAACAGGCGGGATGTGATGAAGTTTGATGGTAAATGGCCAAAGAAGGCTACCCTAACCCTAAATGCCAAAGAAAGTTCAGGTGAATAATGCAGAGAAGAGAAATGAGACTAGGAGGAGCAATGCTCAGATCACCTAGCAAGAGCATCCAGAAAGAGAATGAAGCAAAAAGAGCAGCAGTGACCTTGAGGGAGTCTAGTTCTAGGGTTCCACTCTGAACCACATTGCACATCACTTGCTTCTGCCAGCGTTTGCATGCTCCTCGGCACACACTGCTAATTATAATTCTGTTTTTCAGTGTTTAGTGGGGGACCCATTAGTTATGAGAGGATTAAGGGGACACCATAACTGTGATGTGGCAGTCTATAATATAACTTTGGAAACCTGTTTTTTCTTTAAGACAAAATTTTAATGTGTTTAAACAATATAGATATGGATGCACTATTATTTTTGCTATAATATCCACCTTTTACATTAAACTTAACTATAACAACATATACTTTTCCATTTATAAGAGCCATAATAATTCTTAGTTTCTTGCCTAAGCAAGGGATGTGCATGACCCTGGGCTGTTGATGATTAAGCTGGTGCTATATAATCTCTTACAGATACAACCAACCTCAAAGGGTTCAAGTCTGATCCTGGGAATAAATATATATTGTCCAAGGGCAAGTTTTGCTAACTTTAGAGAGGTTCATTACTATAAGACTGGAAGCTGGGGAAGGAAGGTGATGAATTAATGAAGAAACAATTAGGACACAAATTGTGGCCAGCTTTGATGAAGGGAATATACATACTGGTAAAATATCATGAAAGTTTTGAAATACTGAAATAAAATTTTAAAAACTAGTCTTAAACTCTTAAACATCATGTAGCTATGCCCTTTAATAATGGACAAATTATTTAACTACTCTAGACCTTGATTTCTTTATTTGTAAAATGAGCATGCTGGATGAAATTCCATTTTAAGTCCCTTCCAGCTCCAAATCTCCCATCTTATTGTTTTCTTTCAATCCCAGTAGCAACAACAAGAAAGGAAGCATTAAAGGGATAGTTAGTTGAATCCAAGGGGAGATTGAGTTGGAAACATGGAGAAGATGGTGAATGGGGGAGGGAGAGAAACTCTTGAAATCATAAGATCAGGAATTCAGAATTGGATAATTTATCCCAACCCTCTCATTTTACAGTGGTAAGATTTAAATAATAGGGTCTTTTGACTTAAGCCAACCTTAATCATTTTACTGTGTCAGGAGGATTCTTAGCTTGGTAAACTAATAACCATTATTGTTATAGACAGAAAGATAGCACACAATGCATAGAAGTGAATAATATGGCAACTTAACATGTGGTCTGCTGCATCTGCTGTGTGGCCTGCTTCTGATATTTATTAACTCTACAATCTTTATATTGACTGTACAATACAGCCATTTATCCTCCTTGGACCTCAATTTCTTCATCTATAATCCTATAATCCTGTGAAAAGCAGAGGTTTCCCAAAGAGGATGAATGCTTGTGTGGAAGAGAACCAAAAATTTTGCAGCTATTTTCAGCATTATTTTTCTGCCCTTTAATGGAGTGAACTAAATGAAGGTAAAAATGAAATTTTGACATTGTGTTCCACAGAGTGCTTTGCAAATGGAATAGGTGATGATTCAAGATTCCATTAAGTAGGCAGCAGGCTGATTTTGAGGGAACCAGCTGCCCCCCATCCTCTGCCCACTTATTTCTCATGCCAACGTCTTCAGGGAAGTGAGACAAGATTCACAAGACTCAACTGTAAGCATGTCGCTAACAGTTTACTTTTAATAAAATTGTTTGTGTTTTTGCAAAAGAGTAGAAAAAAAGTCAAGGGCGGCCTCAGTGCCATCAAGTGCCGCCCGATAGCTCAAATATGTGGCTGAGCATCCCAGCCCTTGAAAACAGACCAAGTGACTGGGCTTTTGCAAAGTTGGAAAAGTTTCAAAAAATTGTTATGAAATTAGAAAAAAAAGTCAGAGTGAATAAGTAAGGCCAGTATTTCCAGTAAAGTGCTTGCTTTGTTCACTTTATTTTTTTTTTTAAACCTAGTATGGGGGCAAAGGCTTAGTCTATATTATTGTTTTTTTCAACAATGCAGTTTAAGTAAATGTTTACTGACTAGCAGAAACCTGGGTTTTAGTCACAATTCTGTCACTAATAGGCTATGTGACTTTAGAGAAATAACTTCTTGTCTTCAAATAAGAAAAATGAAAAATAGAATATCTATCATACTAACCCCATAGGTGTTAATTTTATTTTTAGTACAAATAGGACGATAAACTTTTTTGGACAGCAAAAATCAGGACTCTAAAGGAGTCCAAAGGTTAGAATGACCAGTCAAATCTAATAAATGATGCTGAATTGTGATAAATATAGATTCTTGAACTTGGCTTCAAAAAACCAACTGCACAATTTTAGAACAGGGGCGTGCTGATGATTGTAAGAGTTGGCTCAAAAGTGTATTGGGCTGCAAGACAACAGTGTGATATGTCAGTCTAAAAATCAAATACCACCTCAGACTACATACACAGTGTATAGAAGAAATATGATTATTGTCTTACTGTACTCTGTTAGAGTTTGACTTTATTCTGTTGTCTGTTGTTCAATCACGTCTGATTCTTCGCAACCCCATTTGGGATTTTCCTGGCAAAGATCGTAGAGTTATTTGCTGTTTCCTTTCCCAGCTTATTTTACAGATGGAGAAACTGAGGCAAACAGGGATAATAACTCTCTTGGCTAAGGTCCCATAGCTAGTAAGTGTCTGAGGCCAGATTAGAACTCAGAATATTTTTGACTCCAGGCCAGCTGTGACATTTAGATGCTCCCAGTATGATTTTATACTTATCTCCAATAAGTTTAGTCTTCCTCTAGTAAAGCTCTGTACTAAGACCTCAGTGTTGAGTGCAGTTGATCCTGGTCTCTCCAAGACCATGCTGAAGGAACTTAAGTGACTAGCTAGAAGTGCCCACCTCACTGAAAAGGTTTAGTTTTGGGTCTCCTAAGGCGTGCCTTCTGTTTGAGACTGTTCAAAGAGCCAGAAGTCTAATCATTATTGATGAACTTGTTTTTGCTTAATAGCTCATTGACTAAGATGTTTAGGCCATTGTAACCTATGCCATTGGAGGACGTTGAAGTTACATACATTTTGAAGTAGAAATTTTATGTTATTTGTTCCAAATTACTAGGATGCTTTTCAATCTCATTTCTATCATCCAATTTATTAACTTTCACTCTTATTTTTGAATTCTATGCCTAGTCGATAGATATATAATCCCCACCTTCATAGGTCTTTCTATAAAACCAAGGGCACAACTCAATGGCACTCCAGTAAAAACCACCATTCACATCCATTAGACTCTTATTAAACAACTCAACTAATTATAATATTTAAGACCTCTCTATTTTGTGCACAAGGATAAAAAAAGACTGTGTCTACCGCATTCTTATCTAATCATCTAGTAGGCAATGAGGTAATATCTGTAAAAATATTATATTTAAAAATCGTTATACTTAGCTCCATGCCTCAACCAGTCATCAAACTTTGATGGCAAAACAAAAGTCCAGATAGTGGACAACCCTGGTGTCTTCAATGTCTGATCAAGCTCTAGCACTAGACAGAGTCTGCTTTTGCCTCCTTTATGACCGCTGGAATAGTTTTGATCCACTCATTCTTCTGGGGGAAAGTCTTCCCATGTGTGGTGTAGACATTCCCCTAATTCATGGACAGGTTTGAGGTTTATCGTTATCCTCATCCTGGCTTAGCCCATCTGCTGAGACAGTTTTTACTACTGTGTGGTCAATGTGCCTGCTAGCATTTCTTGGAACCACAAGTGAAAGTTGGGTGAAGGTGGACACCAGAGGTGAATGAGCATCCCTGAAAAAGGCTCTTCATCCCCCCCAGCAGAGATGTTCATCTTCCTTGAACCCCACCATGGGCCCCTAGTAAACTTGTCAAAAATGAAATATAATTAGTCTGACAAGACTTGTTATTAATCAAGTTATAATTGCTACTACTAATCATATCATTCTTAAAATATTCTTAAAATACAACTTTTATCAGAGAATATGATCTTGTACTTAACAGATTTTGAAATTTTGAACTATTATTATTAAATTATAACATATATTTTAACATATTTAACATGCATTGGATTGCCTGCCATCTAGGAGAGGGGGTTGGGGGTAGGAGGGGAAAAGTTGGAACAGAAGGTTTTGTAAGGGTCAGTGTTGAAAAATTACCCATGCATATGTTTTGTAAATAAAAAGCTTTAATAAAAAATTTGAACTAAAGAGTTGTATACATTCACACACATTCCTAACATACTATTTACATTCATATCTCTATTATAATGCAAACACATATTGTGCATGTGTCTGCATCTACATATGTGTGTATATATATATATATAATATACACACATATGTAGATATAGATATAGACATACACACCTCTATGTATGTGTCTGATTGTTTGCTATTTTTTAAGATAATACTCCTGAAGCTATCTGGCAATATGATTATAAAGAATGATGGATATCTGGCTAATAGCCCACATAAAGATTGCCTTTTCATTTAGTGCTATGGCCACTGTTGTTGAAATGTGGATGATATGTTAGGATCATTTCAGCTGATATAACTATCTGCCTTGCATTATGATAGATTTCTATAATCAATAAGAGATCTCTTATTTTAATTCAATTAAAAAAAACAATTGAACATCTATTAAGAACAAGGCACTACTATGAATTACTGAAACCCTCCCTGCTCTCAGAGAGCTAACATTTTGTGGGTTGGTAGAACGTCACATGTATCAATAAGTAAATCCAAAGCATCTGCAAAGCAAAGTAATTTCATGCCGAGAGCACAAAGACTGGAATGGAGTGGAATTAGAATGAGGCTTGAGCTTCTTCCCCCGTTAAGTATTTCCTATCTGTCCTTGCTTTATATGTATTTGTTTTGATATTCTCTTGCCTACTAGATTGAAATAATCTCGAGAGAAGGAATTGATTATCTTTTGTCTCTTTTTGTATCCCAGCTCTTAGTACAGCGCCTGGCACATAGAAAGCATTTAATGTTTATTGATTGATTGATTGATTATCCTTTGAGGGAAACAAGGTTCCTGTGAGATGAGACTTAGGAAGGCATATATTTCCAGAGAAGAGGAATTGCCTCTGCAAAGATGGAGGGGTAAGGAATGGAATGGCATGTGTAGAGAAAAGCAAGAAGACCATTTTCATATAGAGGATGCAGGAAAGGGCATAATGTGGAAAAGGCAAGTGGCTGCCATATTATGGAAGACTTTGAAATGCTAAGCTGAGTAGTGCACATTTTCCTGACTCTTGCTTTTTTAGGAATACTGAAGCTAGACCAAATCAATTGAAGATTTGCTTCAGTGTATTTTACAACATTTCTCCAATGTAGCCTATTTGCTATTTTCCTGAGATAGCTCACCAGACAATTGTCATTGTTATGACTTGCTTTTGTTCACTCATATAATTTAGGGAGATCTGGGTAGTGAAAAAAAAAGACCTGGCCAATTAGCTAATTAATTTATTGACTGTATATGCACAGAAGCTTGCTGGAGATCTTTAGTCTCTTGGTTGATGTTGACAAATGACTTATAAATAACGGCAATGAAAGACTAAAAAGTCAAAGGCAACCTCAATGATGGAAAATTGCTTTGCACTCAAGACAGATGCTCAAACATCTGCGAATTTCCATAAATCAACATCTGCAGCAAATCCAGGACTCATGGTCATGAAGAGGGTTGTACTCAAACACTGCTTTGGAGTCCTTTGGCTTGGAGCATGATATTTGATATCCTATTGCCACACTTTGCCAATCTCCTGACTGACATCACGAATAGCATGGACTGGAGTTTCTGGCCCTTGGTCAAACACTTTGGGACAAGTTTCTACCAAAGAAAGGTAACTTAGTGAGAGTTTCCAGTTGTATATGGCAAAAATCTCATAAACTCCAAGATTTTTTAAACTTTCATTGTGTCTTCTAAAATGACTGTGCAATATGACTTTAATAAAAATCTGACATCTTTCACAGCTGTGCTTTAGTTCATTGGTAATGAGGCAATGAGTTGGCCAGGGAAAAATTCATTCTGACTAAACTAGAGAAACAGAGCCATAACTAGTAATTTGGGTTCCTGGGGCAAGCAACAATAAATACACCTTGAAATCAATCGTGGAATAGGGATAGAGACCCTGAAATTGAACACCTATTTCTTAAAAGCAATAACTATATTAAAAAAAATAAAACCTTGTCCAAGCAACACTTTATAAGAATTCCCTGGAATAAGAAGAATGCAAATTATCTATTATTTGTGTACTTTTATTTGCATATTAAATTAATGCATTATTATAATAAAAGAATTAGTTTAGTACATAATGACAATGATGAAGAAAAAGTTCACAACATCAGCCATCTCCAAGATATCCCAAATATCATTTGAATTGGTATCAATGTCTATTTCTACCATTGGTGGATGAACAACTGGTTTAGATGGTCCATAGATACACATATTGGAGAGCTGTCACTAATAGTCAAAGGGACTGGATTCAAAATTTAATAGAAAGAAGAAAGTAGCCTACATTACATTTAGGAAATGTGCTTTTTGTGACACTAAACTACTCTCAAATGAAAGAATCTCATCTTATTGGCAAGATTCTTCCAATGATCCTAGACCTGAAAGTCTAACTCCAAAGAATCAAAATTATAGGTGACTCAAAGGATAATGGAAGAGATTTACTTTATATTTATTTTGTGTACATGTATCTATTTATCTATCTCTTTATCTATGTCCCTATACATACATACACACATATGTACATGTCTCCCCCTTATTTCATCCTGTACCCCCATGGAACTTGTAAGCTGCTTGAGGGCAAGAATTTTTTCTTTCTTTTGTTGTTGTTGTTGTTATACTCATAAAGCTTACACAGTGCCTGGCACAAAATAGATGATTAATAAATGTTTATTGATTGACTTATTGGAAAGGAACATAGTGGATGATGTAGCATGTAGTGCATTTCAAAAGATGACTGTAAAGGAATATCATGATAGAAATAACATCAGAAAAGGAGTGGATTAGGTATAAGAAGTGGATGATCCCAGTTGAAGAGGTATAGTAGTTTAAAAGTAAATCCTATTTCATACAAATACGTTGTCACATTCCCCATATTTCTGTATTTATTTTTTTTTTGTTTTGATTTTCCTATATTGATTAAAGAGTAATCACTTGTACTTCAGGAGATCTGCAGTGATCTGTCTCTGAAAAGATTTAACTCATTCACTAACAGGAACATTAGAAGGACTTAAGCTGGCAATTTTCTGGACTTCTTCCATGGTGGTGGCCATTTCCTTTTGGCAAGCATACATCTCCCTGGATGAGGGCTTGATTGGTGTTAATAAATTCATAATAATCTTATAAAATAGATCCTAGATGAAGACACAACCATTTTTTTGGAGAGACCAAGATCTTATAGAACTATAATAAGGTCTGAGCAACATCATCTTCAGAAATTGTGCCAGAATATAATGAATCACTAGCTTCTTTGGGATTATGATTTTTAAGATGATGACTCATTTCTAATTTACCTCAATTAATTCATTTGTTTGTCCAGACCTGTGATTTAATTAATGTAGGGGAACTCCTAGGGTAGAAACTCCCTCACTAATGCAGACTGGCAACTCTCTGTACCTTCTAGTCTTAACAAGTTTCCTAGAGCACTGAAAGGTTATGTGATTTGCACACAGTCCTGTGAGCTCGTAGGTGTAGAGGCAGCATTTGAAACTGTGCTTTCCTGATTCTGAGGCTCCCTCCCTGTCCACTACAATATTGCTTTTTCTTGTTTTCAATTTATAGATGGCAATAATAATAACCAAAATTGCCATAGAAGGTTTTGTTGTTTGCAAAACTCTCTCCTCTGACCAACCTTGTGAAAGAGGTAGTATAAGCATCCTTCCCACTGAAGAACAGGAGTCAGGGGTGGGAAGGTGATAGAAGGGGTAGCTCTCCAGTGTTCAAATTCCCTCCATTGGTACAAATAGGTTACTCAGTTAGTCAATAAACATTTATTCAGCATTTATTATGGGACAGATACTATACTAAGTGCTGGGAATAAAATAACAAAAAAAAAGAAAGAAAGAAAGAAAGAAAGAAAGAAAGAAAGAAAGAAAGAAAGAAAGAAAGAAAGAAAGAAAGAAAGAAAGAAAGAAAGAAAGAAAGAAAGAAAGAAAGAAAGAAAGAAGGAAAGAAAGAAAGAAAGAAGGAAAGAAAGAAAGAAAGAAGGAAAGAAAGAAAGAAAGAAAGAAAGAAAGAAAGAAAGAAAGAAAGAAAGAAAGAAAGAAAGAAAGAAAGATTCTGCTTCCAAGGAGCTTACAGTCCACAGAAGAAAGGACAACATAAAAAAAGGATATGAAAAAGGATAGAAGAGAAGGAACCCATGGGAGTAGAAGGGTTAAATTTATAGCCTTAGGGAGTTTCTTTAGAGACCAAGAGACTAAGAGAGGTTTTTCTGATTCCATAGCCAATTCACTTGTCCTTTACATCCTTAAGATGAATCAAAATATGACCAACTCTGATGGACATGGCTCTTTTCAACAATGAAGTGATGTAGGTTGATTCCAACAGATTTGTGATGGAGTCATCTGCATACAGAAAAATCAACTGAATATGGATCACAACATAGTATTTGCACCTTTTTTGTCTTGTTTGCTTGCCTTTTCCCCCCTTTCTCATTTTTCCCTCTTTCTCATTTTTCCTTTTTTGATTTGATTTTTTCTTGTGCAGCATAATAAAGATGGAAATATGTATAGAAGAATTTCACATGTTTAACCTATGTTGGATTGCTTGCTATTTAGGGGAGGAGGTTGGGGAAAGGGAGGGATAAAAACTTGGAACACAGGATTTTGCAAAGGTGAATGTTGAAACTATCTTTGCATGAATTTGGGGGAAAAAAAAGCTATAATTTAAAAAAAAAAAAGATGAATCAAACTTGCTCACATTTGTTTGTTATTTTAAGCTTTACAAAATGCTTTACATATGTTACATTATCTGATCCTGATAACAACCCTAAGAGGTAGATGCTATTATTGTCTCCATTTTACAGAGAAGGAAACTGAGATACACATTGGTTAAGTGACTTCTTCCAGATAACATTGGTAGTGTCAGGGACACAATTTGAACTCAGATCTTCATGAATCCAAGTCCAACACTATCCATTCCACCATCTAGTTATTTCCAAAAAAAAAAAAAAAAAATGAAGCTTTATAACACAAAGTGACTTGCCTGATTTCAGTCAATGAAATATCATAGCCAGGATTGAAAACTCAAACCTCCTTTCTCCAAGTCCAACATTATTTCCATCTTGTTTTGCTGTTTCTTTCTAGCAGAGAAAAAGAACTAAGGAAGAAGCAAGAAGAAAGTTGAGGAAAAGTTAAAAGGAAGGTAGGTGACAGAAAAAGGATAAAGTTCTCAATTTATCTAAAGGGTTACTCTAGAACTGAGTGTGATTCACAACATAGCATTTTCACTCTTTTTGTTGTTTGCTTGCATTTTATTTTGTTCCTCCTTTTTTTTTTTTTCCTGGTTTGATTTGATTTTTTTTTTGGTACAGCAAAATAACTGTATAAATATGTGCATATATATTGGATGTAACATATATTTCTGCCACGTTTAATATAAAAAAGGAGCTAGTCTAATGCCTTGGAAGTAATAGATACTTGATAGATGTTTATCTGATTAAATGCTTGTTGAGTCAAAACTGCAATGGGCTGATAAAAATGCTCAGCTTATGACTCCAGTTAGAACAATTTCCCTTTTCCTTTTGGTGGATAATTCTTAGAAATTATATAACCTGGCACACTGGGATCTCCAGTGACATACAGATAGTCTTAGTATTAATTAGTTGGAATGACAAGCCCAAATGATGGTGCTCAATCAGTCCCCAGCAAGAGATAGCACATGTTCTACGACTGAGCCTTGGCTCTTATCTGGTCTCACTAATTCATGAAAACCAGAGGGAAAAAAGTCAATTTTGCATTTGCATTGGAGATTCAATGGTATCCAGGAGATAGTCTCAACTGGATTAACTCCTGAGTATTGTCCAATGTCAAATTGCTATTGAGATATCTATGTGAAAAAGAGGAAGATTTTTATCTTTCTAGAGAATTTCCAGGACAAGAATTCACTATACTGAAACAGATTGACAAATCATCTCTAATTTCTTTTTAGATGTGTTACACATGGCTAGGAAGCATCAGAAGCAGGATTTGAATTCAGAACTTCCTAATATCAAGGTTAGATCTTCACTTACTATCTGTTAGAGATGAATGGATTTGGGCAGTTCTTTTGAAAAAACTTTTCAGAAGCACTTTTTTTTTTTTTTTTGGTTACCATCTCTTTCCCCAAAACATACCTTTCCCCCCCTTTTCTTTCTTTCTTTTTCTTTTTCTCTTTCTTTTTCTCTTTCTTTCTTTCTTTCTTTCTTTCTTTCTTTCTTTCTTTTTCTCTTTCTTTCTTTCTTTCTTTCTTTCTTTCTTTCTTTCTTTCTTTCTTTCTTTCTTTCTTTCTTTCTTTCTTTCTTTTTCTCTTTCTTTCTTTCTTTCTTTCTTTCTTTCTTTCTTTCTTTCTTTCTTTCTTTCTTTCTTTCTTTCTTTCTTTCTTTCTTTCTTTCTTTCTTTCTTTCTTTTTTTGTTTGTTTTTGTTTTTTCTGCTGAGGCAATTGGTGTTTGTCTGAGATCATATTTGAACTCCTGACTTCAGGGCTGCTGCTTTATCCACTGCACCACCTAGCTGCCTTCATATCATTTCATTTTAATAAACCTCATGTTAGTGATTTTTTTTTTTTTGAGGGAAGAATACTTACGGGAAACCTTATCTTACAGCATCTTATGAACTGAGTATCTCACCCATCATTTTCCCTGGCTCTTCCTGCCCATGCAAACACAGAGATTTCTTAGTAATCTATTGCACCTGGTGTTATCTGAGTTGCTACCCCTCCGCTCCGAGCCCCCTTTTAAAATCACTTTGCTAAGAGCGATGCACATTTGGGCATCTGAGTATATTTGTAGAAGTAGTAGTTGTGGTAACAAGGCGAAGTTTACATGTCTGTCCACATCAGCCCCACCATGTACTCAAGATGGATTTCAGCTGCCAAAAAGGTCAATCCAAACTGCTTGTACAAACCTGTCTTTATGCTCCTGTTTATTATGTTCCCATGTAGCCGATGTCTTAGGCACTGAAACAGTGGGGCCGTGTATCAACATCTCTCTGGTGGTTCCGAATGTTCTAAACAAGAGCAAGCGTGCGCTGAGCCTCCCGTGTAAACTTTATACAACAGATTCAGCAGAACTGTAATTATTTACAAGATGATGGCATGAGAAATCTCTGGATTTATATCTTACATTCAAGGAACGGGGATGGTCTCCATATAATTCTTGAGTTCATGGTGGGTTTGCAATTGGCTTTTGTTTTTTATTATTTTTAGGAGGGGTCGCACTTGATAAAGCCTTGAGATGAATTTTTATGAGAAAAAAAAATAACAGCATCCTAACATGGGGAAGTTTTTGAATAAGAAGTGAAGCTGCCATTTAGCACCTTTGTGACTTTTTTCTTTCCCCCTCCTCCCTCAAAGATTCTCCATTTTCCATCAAAGCACTATTTAGGTGCCACCTTTATAGGGGACCTCTCCTGATCCTCGTTCATAGATGCACAATTGTATAGGTCTTTATATGACCTTTTCAGGACATATAGCTCAATTCTGTCACTTTACAGATGGGTAAACTGAGGCTCCATGAGACAAAATGACCTTTCTTAGGGCTCTATTAATCTTGAAATTTCTTTATGTGATTTTGAATATCCTTTGTATCATCTGAGACCATATTTCATTCCTCTAGCATTCTCCCCTTGAGGGCAGGAGCTGTTCCATTTTTTTTTTTTTTTTTTAGAAAATTGTCTCCTCTGTACTAAGCACAGTACCTTACACATCGGAGACATTTAATAAATATTTGTGGAAATGAATTGGATAAGTTCTAAGCATGAATCACTCCTCTGGTGGCTGCAACTTTCTTCTGCATGGGACTTTACCAGTGGCTCCAGGTGGGGCTCCTGCTTCACCTTGAATGTATTAGAAGAAACCCATTTTTTATATTCCTACAGCGAGATCAATGAGGCAAACAACTACCAGAAACCACAGCATCTTCCATAAACCTCTTGAGACATCAGACAGGCAAGATCAGGTGGACTACAAGACTCAGTGTCCTGTTTTCCAGTTTGTTGTCTGTCCAAAGGAGTAAATCTCACCACAGAACTCCCTCTTGGCTCAGGATGGAACTCCTTCTGTGGATTGGCCTTCCAAAGATGGGAATGGAAAATGAAATGAATTTTCTGAGAACATGATTAAAAAAAATATTTTCCAGAGAAGAATGGTATTTAACAATGTTCAAATGACACCATCTTTTCAAACTGGTAGATCTATATCAAGTTAATTGTCTACCTACGTATAAACCGTGGATCTAAGAGAACTCATAATAGGAAAGTTGTAAAAACTTATTTATTCACAGATACAACATGCATGTTCTCTCTTCCCCATCTTCCCCCACACTGAAGACAGTCGTAATTCAGAATTTCTACAGCATGTTTTCAAAAAACAATATAAATATCAAGTTAAAAATGCATGCACTTTACTTTGATTCTTTTATTTGTATATCATTTCTGAGAAGTTTAAATTTCTCCTCCTTCCCAAAAGCATAATCTTATCATTGAAAGCCATTCTTCACATGCCAAAATTACTTTGGAAACACTTTGCCTTGATATTTCAGTGGAGGGTTAGACCATAAGAACATGAATATTCTGCTCTGAAAAATCATCTTATTACTGTCAACATATTTTTTTTTCAGGCTTTAGCTAAGTATTGCTCCCATCATCACTGTAGAGAAGATAAAGATATTAACCTATATTCTTCCCACAGCAGGAAAATGGAAAAGAGAGAACTTAAGTGTTTTGCTCAAGGCAAGCAAGGGAATTAAAGGCAGAGATCAGATTCTAATTTAAGTCCTCATCTTGTTTACCAATCAAGGCACTAGACAATGATTCTTTTTTCATTCCCAAAGGCCTCTGACCTGCTGTGTGGGCTCTGGAATGTGATAAACTAGTCCTTTTTGGGCCATCCACTTTTTTAACCCAGTGCTTACATCACTCCCTGGGAATAAATTAGGCGTTCAGAAGAGATCCATTTAGGGCACAACAGATGCTGTATACTAAATACCTTAACAAACAACCAGAGAATGGTGGGGGTGATATAAGCTATTTCTTTGTTATCCCTGGACACCTGATTACATGTGAAGATGACATCGACTTGCTCATTCTAAATTATTTATTTATTTAAACCTTAAACACAAAATACAAAAAGAATTAAGAAAATTATCATGTGCACAGCAAAACATAAGAGAGAATTCAAAATATGTAACAATAAATTTTCTTTTTTTTTCTTTTTTTTTTCCCTGAGGCTGGGGTTAAGTGACTTGCCCAGGGTCACACAGCTTGGAAGTGTTAAGTGTCTGAGATCACATTTGAACTCGGGTCCTCCTGAATTCAGGGCTGGTGCTCTATCTACTGCACCACCTGGCTGCCCCCTTGTAAAATAAGTTTTCATGTTAAGAAAGCCTAGGTAATAAATACTGTACATTGTGTTCAGAGTTCTTCCTCTTTGCTTTCTTGTAGGTTTTTTTCTTGTTCTCTGCTATGTACTTTTTACTTTATTCATCCCCCCTTCCTCCTTTCTCCCACCACTCCCAAGAAGGTCACAGTTAAATGCAAATATGTTTATAAATGACTTGCTTATTTGTTATCAAACACATGATTTTCTTATTAAAATGGAACATTTTTTAAAAATGGAATTGGTTCCAATTGGTTTATATGAATAGAAATAATTTTTAGCGCTTTGAAGAATAGAGATTGGTAAGAAGATCACTCATTTTTGGAGTATTCAGAGAGTATAGTTTTAATCTGGTTCTGCTACTTAATTTAATTTAATTTTTATTTTTCAGCCTTGAATTCTCTCCCCCTTTTCACCCTCTCCAACATCCAATGAGAAGGCAAAAAAATGATACCCACACATATAAAGTCATGCAAAACATAGTTTAAGTAAAAAAGAAAACCAAGAAAAATAAAGTGAAAAAAACTGGGTTACTTATTTTGCTATGCATGTTATATCATTGGACTTCACCTTCCTCATTTGTAAAATGGGAAGATTGAATTAGATGATTTCTCTGTTATATCCACCCATAGATTCTCTGATTGCAAATCCAGATTTAGGAATACAATATAGGGGAGAAACAAAATGATTTAGTGGCTACCATCATGGTTTAGGTATGCAATCAAATATTGACCTGTCACTACTATGTAGTATGGCCTTCAAAATTCATTATCATAGCCATATTTCTATGCTTCATTTTCTCTATGTGTAAGTTGGGCTTTATGGCTCTTAGATATTTACTAGGAAAGAGCAATAAATGAATATAAATTTGTAATTTCCTTTAGCAAGTTATTCTTAAACTACAAAACACCATGGCTGTTCATTTGATTTTGCCACAAATCCTGCTTTTCCTGAAATTCTATAATATATTTTTGTTTAAAAATTAAAAGGGAGTTAAAACTAATTTTATTCCAGGATTTTTTTTTTAAAGGAATTTTATTCCTGGGCAAGTCACTTAATCCCAAGTGCCTCATACACTCAAAAAGAAAAACCTTATTTTTAAAGGACAATATGTTTTGAAGTCATAGGAGAGACCTGTTGAGGTACCAGGATCCTTCCCTGTACCCTCCAAATCCCTGAATATATTGTTAGTGGTGAGTGAAAATGATTAACATTTATACTAAATATAAATGTTCCTTGTATTTAATGTAAATATGCTCTTAAATATATATAAAACATATATCTCATATAATTTAAGCATTATACCAGTTCTGTAGGGGTAACCAATAGAGGAATGGTTAACCTCATTTTACAAGTAAGGGAAAATGAGGCTGAAGGCATTAAAGTCATGATCAGGTTTGTTGAGTTCACATTACTAATGTCAGAGGTGAAATTTGAACTCCTTTGAGTAGTACTCTTAATGAAGTTATGGTATCAACTAATAAGTGACACACATATCTAAGAATCACCTTTCTACATACAAAGGAAGGCTGGAAAGAT
The DNA here is from genome assembly GCF_048593235.1 of Sminthopsis crassicaudata. Taxonomy (NCBI): domain Eukaryota; kingdom Metazoa; phylum Chordata; class Mammalia; order Dasyuromorphia; family Dasyuridae; genus Sminthopsis; species Sminthopsis crassicaudata. The sequence goes on from NC_133622.1 coordinate 72,146,407, forward strand.
AAACTAAGGCAAAAGTGAGCGACAAACAATAAAAACACAAGCTTGACTGTTCTGTGCATTGGTGATAAATAATCCCAAACCATTAAGGTCTAATTCAGTATTACATTTCCCTGGAGAGTCAGAATTATAGGCAAAGTTGAAGGGATTCTTAGAGATCATATAATCTGACCCTTTCCACAATTTAAAAATTTTAATTACTACATAATATAATATATAAAATGTGCAATAATTCATATTATAATTATATATAATAACAATGTCATAATGTATATCATACATAATATTATCTGAAGATTTCCATTGATAGAACTCAACATCCTTACCATGTCCCTTAAAAGTCCCATTCTACTTGGAGTCAGGAGTTTTTCCTCCTTTTGAGCCAAAATGTGACTTCAGAACTTTTGCTCATTGCTCCTTATTCTTCCCTGTGCTACACAAAAGATCAAGAGAATCCAACTTTCATATGACAGTTCATGTCTAAAAATTATTATCACATGGAGTAGAAATGGGCTTTGAACTTGTAGAAAACCATCAAACCTGGGTTCAAATTCTAAGCCTGATTTGCTATGGAATCTTGAAAAAGTTCTTAATGTCAGTGAGCCTCAGGTTTCTTATTGATAAATGATGCAAGACTTTGTAGAGCAAGAGCTGAGCTGAGCCTTGGAAAAAACCAAAGGATTCTAAGTGGAAAAGAAGACCCAAAGGCAAAAGATGGAATCTTGTGCATAAGGAGAAGCAAAAAGGACAATTTGATTAGAATACTGAGTCCATGAGAGGGAAAATGGTCACATAAATCTTAAAATGAAAGCTGGAGCCAAATTGTGGAGGAGTCTAAATGCCAAACAAAGTAATTTATATAGAAAGTCCATGTAGATTCTTGAACAGGAGAAAAAAACTGAGAGATTAGAAGCAGAAAAAACAATTAAGAATCTATTATAACTGTTCAGACAAGAGCAGGATAGACAAGACTAGAAGCTATGTGAATGGAAGTTCTAGTCTAATCTAACTTAATCTAATCTAATGGAAGTTCTAATATAAACCAATATTCAAAGGGAAAGGAAACCTTTAATTTGCCTTGGTCATCAGCTCCTTATGAAGCAATTTACTGCTACCAAGGGGGGGGGGGGGAAACAGCATATTCCCTAAGAAATATTTAATTATCCATGAATAGTATTTTATTTTTCCAAATACATGCAAAGATAGTTTTCAGCATTTACACAACCTTGCATTTCAAATTTTTCTCCATCTCTCAAATTATTTATTTGTATCTGACTTTAGAAAATATTTTCATATTTACTTGAGCATGGCTGTGTTTAGTGTTCAATCATTTCTAACAAAATGGTGCCATGAATCATAGTCTGTTAGAGCTGGGAAATACTTTTTTTCCTCTATTAGTTCTTTTTTTAAATTTATTTTTACATGTATACCAACTTTTTTATTACACATTTCTTTATGAATCATGTTTGGAGAGAAAAATCAGAATAAAAAGGAAAAACCACAAGAGAAAAAAATCAATAAAAAAGTGAACATGTATTCCTGGTTCTGTTTGTTTCACTCAGCATCAGCTTGTGTAAATCTCTCCAGGCCTTTCTAAAATCAGCATTTTTAGAGAGAAATAATATTCCATTACCTTCATAGACCATAACTTATTCAGCTGTTCCCCAAGTGATGAGCATCTACTCATTTTCCAGTTCTTCGCCACCACAAAAAGAGCTGCTACAAACATAGCACGTTCCCTCCTTTATGACTTCCTTGGGATACAGACCCAGGAGTGACACTCCTGGTTCAAACACAGTTTTATAGCCCTTTGGACTTAGTTCCAAAATGCTCTCCAGAATGATTGGATTATTTCACAACTCTACCAACAGTGCATTAGTGTCCCAGCTTTCCCACATCCCTTCCAATATTTATAATCATCTTTTGGGAAATATCTTAAAGTGTACTCAAATTCAAGTCTTTCATTTCATGGATTGGATAATTAAGGCCCAGAAAAGATATGATTTGCTCCAAAACATTGTAGGGTAATAGAACCCAGCTTGTCTGATTTTAAGATCAGTGCTCCTTCCATTGTATCATGCCGGTTTTAGGTTTAAGTGATTAATCATTAATCACAAGGGGGGCTAAAACAGCAAGTTTGTCAGATTCAAGTGGGGAACACTCAAGGCACCATGTTCACGGAGGGAGCAGTGCTTTAGACCTCACCACAAGACTTTTTCACATGAAACATGGCCACTTGGCCCACAATTTTTCACTCTGTTCAACTTGACTATGGCTTTTTACTGCATTGCTGATGCTCTTGGATCATTGTTCTGAGAGATATTGGATTAAAAATAAAAGGATTTAGTTTGAGGTAAAGATGAGTGAAAATATTAATAGTAGCATTTTTTTTTGATGGTAGCAAAAAATTGGAAAGAAAATAGATGCTCCTTAATCTGGGAACATGTTTTAAGAATATATAAGAGATCAATTGATGGAACTTGAGATATTTGTTGTGCTTGTTCAATCATTTTTTAGTCATGTCCCACTTTGTGATCCCATTTTTTAAAAATAAAGAACTGGAGTGGTTTGCCATTTCCTTCTCCAGTTCATTTTATAGATTAGAAAACTGAAGCAAACAGGTACATAATTAATAAACGTCTGAGGCAGATTTCAATGCAGGAAGATATATATGTGACTTTGGGTAAGTCCCTTAATCTGTTTATCTCAGTTTTTTCATCAGTAAAATGAGTTGGAAAAGAAAATGGCAAACCATTCGAGTCTCTTTGCCAAGAAAACCCCAAATGGGGTCATGGAGGATCTGAAGCCACTTAACAGCCCCTCACTCTCTGCCCCCCAGTACCAACGTATCTTATTTATACCTGTTTTGTCAACTAGAAGCCCTACAGGCTATCAGAGCCAACCTGGACTCACCCTGTCCCCAGAACTAGGGGGAAATCTAAGGTGAGCCTAACTTGATAAACACTCTGTGATCGTCGCTGAATCTAGGGGTAAGGTTGACCTGTTCTGCAGAGACAAGTACTTCTTCACTAATATTTCAAGAACAATATGGTAAATGACTTAATGTCAGAACCATGTAATTTTCTTCTCTGCCTCTTTATCTGATCCCTTAGGGGCTATTTATTTCAGAAATACACAACCTGTCCTTAGAAGTGAGACTAATGTGACATGACACAGGTAACACACACACACATACACACACGCTCTGCTGAAACACGTTCCAGAAAGTCAGCAAATGAAACTCAAACACGGTCCAGGGACGCCCTTCTGCTGGGCCGGCCGGGCCGCGGGGTCTCGATATTACACACTGCTCACAGTAGGTGGCCAATTACTACACTGCACCCAAGCTGGAACAAATCCTTCTTATATATACATAAAGCATATAATCTCTTATCTGCTCAGGCATTATCAAATTTTTAGCAAATCCCAAGGAACTTCAAACACGGTTTTAATGGAATGCGATGCTAAAACATGCAAAGTAAGGAATCAAGTTGCTTTTTTTTTTTTTTTAAGAACATAATCTGTTTTAGACTATTTCGAGAAAACTCCTTTGCAAGGCCATTAGAATCTTATCCCATGAGGATGTGGGTCTGATTTGGCAAAATCACATTCCATATGTTCAGAGGGGGGAAAAGAAGACAAAAAGTGGCCTTCCAAGAATTAGCACCACAGACAGCCTTGGAACCCGTCTCAGCTCTTCATCAGCTGAGTGAGGTCGTGGTGACCGGGCCTGTCCTTGTCACTTTGTCAGAGACTTATGTTTACTTCAAAAGGAATTCTAGGAGATTGCCACACCGTCTTACACTGTGCTCCAGCTGGGGTTTGTGCCAGTGTTAATAAGAGATTCGTGGCTTTTTATCTCACTGTCAAGTTAAGATGAATGCTAATTAATCAGATTCGAAGCATGAAAAAATTCATTTTCTCTGCTGCTGGCTCTGCTGATCTAGGACAATCCTTGTGTCCCATTGCTCACTCTGGTCTGAAGTGGAATCTTAGTTTAAAACTATGTTTGTCATTTCCTCTGTAACTTGAAAACTCTCTCTCTGTCTCTCTTCTCTCTCCTCCCCCATCTCTGTCTCTCTGTCTCTTCCTCTCTGTCTTTCTTCTCCCCTTGTCTCTGATTCTCTGTCTCTTCCTCTCTCTCTTTCTCTCCTCCCCTCGTCTTTCTCTCTCTGTCTCTGTCTCTACCTCTCTGATTCTATCTCCACCTTTCTGACTCTTTGACTCTCTTTCTCTCTGTCTCTGTCTATCTCTCTGTTTCTCTCTCTATTTCTTACTCTGTCTCTCTTTACTCTCTCTCCCTGGATCTGTGTCTCTGTCTCTCTGTTTCTGTCTCTGTGTCTCTCAGTTTCTGTCTTTCTGTCTCCATCTCCCTCTCTCTCTATCTGTCTCTGTCTCTCTGTCTCTTTCTCTTTCTCTGTCTCTGTCTCCTCTCTCTCCCTGGACCTTTTTCTCTGTCTCTCTGTTTCTCTCTGCATCTGTCTGTTTCTGTCTCTGTGTCTCTCTTCTCTGTCTCTGTCTCTCTCTCCTCTCTTTCACATTCTCCCCCCTTCCCTCCTCCTTCTCTCCTTTCCCTCCTCTCCTTCTCTCTCTCTCTTTCATTCTCTCTCCTTCCCTCCTTCTCCTCCTCTTCTTTCTCCTTCTCCTCTTTTCCTCCTCTCTCTTTTTCTCTCCATTCTCCCTCCCTTCTCTCTTTCTCTTCTCTCTCTCCTTCCTTCTCTCCTTCTTTCCTCCTCCTCCTCCTTCTTTCTCTGCCTCTCTCTGTCTTTATGTCTCTCTCTGTCACTGTCTCTATGTCTGTCTCTCTATCTCTGTCTCTGTCTTTCTATTTCTCTGTCTTTGTCTTTGTTTTTGTCTCTCTCTATCTCTCCCTATCTCTGTCTCTGTCTCTCTCCTTCTCTTATTCTGTGCTTATTTTCATCCTTATTCTTGAATTTTCTCCACATTCCAAGGGTGTGTAGAAGAAAGATGAATAGTAAATATGAGACAAAACAGGTTTTTCAAAGCGAAAGACAGAAGAAAAAAAGAAAGAAACATTGAGGGGGAATAGGAAGCTTGAGGCAGACTGAATTCTTTGGGGAAAAGAGACTTTTCCTATGAGTAGAAGTGAAATGTGGCTACAAGTTGGACTGTTTTCTTCCTATTACACAAACCAAAGCACTTGAAATCAAAGATTAGACCTTAGCCAAAAAGTTATTTTAAAATTAAAAAAAAATTACAGAGAGCTGCAACTATCTCCACTATCTTATTCTTTCAAATAATATTATTTGCTTAATGGGGCCTGCAGAACTTAGCAAAGAAATCTATTGCTTGTGAGTGATGCAAGATAGCACTTTCTTGTAATTTTATATAGTAAGCAAAGATTTAGAGTATTTACAGACCACCCTGTGTAGGAACGTCAGTAAGGCTCCACGAGCATGCTCATACCAGCACATTCATCTTAAAAAAAAAAGTCCAGTGGTCCTTTGGCCATATATGGCTTCAGGGGAAGGTATGTCTTTGACCTCCCTTCCACATCAGGGCCAGAGAGAATCTCATTACATAGTACTTAAAACTGTCTGTATATTGTTATTTTAATTTGCAAAGATGATTTTCTCCTTATCCATTTTTTGTTAGCTACTGTGATGAAATCCATAAAATGCTCTAAATTCTAATTTCTGACAAGAAGAAATACAGCTTGGTTTAGGGGAAAGAGTTTAAACGTGGAGTCAAAGGACCTGAATTTTAGTTTTTATTGTTTCATTAATGAGCTGTATGATATTTGGTTGGTCGTACCTTGATGGTAGTAGACAAGGTTAGGTGAGAGAAGAGGAGGTAGAATGAAGGAGAGGAAGACAGACTGGAGAATCATGCAGACAGGAAGGATATCCCTGTTAATGAAAGAGGCTCGGCATGAAGGGCAGACTCTGCCATTGTAGTTAATTCTTACAAAGTCTTTTCAAGCTCAGAGACTGTATGATTTAATGATACACAGAGACATGATGGTTTAGGAGTTTGGGGGGGATTGTGTGACAGCAAACACTCTGCTAGGAACTAAGGATATAGAAATGAATGAAAAACAATTTCTGTCTTTAAAGAACTTTAACATTCTAATGAGAAAAGAAAGTATACATATATATACTTAAACACATATATGTACACACATGTGTATAATCAAAGCACATATAAAGTGAAAAAGTCAGGCTTTTATAAATGGTTGCATCATCACTCTAAGTTATATGAGTATTTGGAGGCTTTAACCAGCTCCACTTTTGTGCCCTTACAGAAGGGAAGCCTATATATTTTGTCACAAAGTGGACTGAATGCAGTCAAGCTAGTCTCAGGCCTTTTTGATTTATGGGTAGGTCTTGAAACATTCAATATCTCTCCTTATTAAAATGGATGCAGGAGCATTTCAAGCTTTTACTCCTGAAAAATTCCTTTCCTATCCCTTCAACTCAACATGATTATAATGAATTACAGTATGCTACTATTTATGTTCCCGATGCAGACTCCTACAGAAGTCCCCTTGTCATTCTGCATTAGCCAACGGATGCTAAAATAAGTCTGATCTCAAGATTCATGGTCTCTGGGCATTTTACACATTATACACTCAACTTGATTTTCCCCAGTTTGTAAATTCCTCTCTGGGAGCAAACAGAGCTTTGGCACAGCATTAACTATTTCATGATTTTGTTCGCTGAAAGATAATGTGGGGGGAAGTCAGTAGAAGTTAATATAACTGCCCAAGAATTATACCACTAATCCTACATTTTTACTGGGTGCTGCCTTCTATATTTGCTGAGGCTGTCGATGCATTCTCTTTTTAGAAAAATATTTATTATAATAACATGGAAAGGGAAAAAGAAAGGGAAAAAAGAAATTTGCATAACTTTTTTATATTTAAAAGGAATAACAAGTTGTACAGAACAAATTGCAGTTTCACATGCAATCTTTTTATTATATTGTGTTATAGAAATTCTTATCTTGTTCCATAAATTAGAATGATAATAATAATAATAACAACATGGAAACTGTTGAGGGATCTCTGTGATTTCATCAGTATTTAGAACTTTCCATATGGTAACCTCCCCGTGATTACTGTCAATTTAGGAATCTTATATGCTTTATAATTCTTTCATTTTTATAAAGCAGGAACATGAAGCCCAAGCAGTTATATGTAGTTTGCCCTAAGTCACATAGTCAATTCATGACAATTTTGTGGAATTTGAACTCAGGTTCTTTGATTTCAAAATTTGTCAAATTATACTGACCACTGTGACACAGAACCAGGAATTGAACAACTGGCTCTCAAAGAAAGAAGGAGAGAGAGAGAGAGAGAGAGAGAGAGAGAGAGAGAGAGAGAGAGAGAGAGAGAGAGAGAGAGAGAGAGAGAGAGAGAAAAGAAAAAAGGGAGGAAAGAAGGAAAGAAGGAGGAAGGAAAACAGGGAGGAAGGGAGAAAGAAAGGAAGGAAGGAAGGAAGAGAGAAAAAGAATGTATGCAGTATATGTTGCATTATTAACATTTTCTCTTAAGTTTAGACAATCAGCAAAACAATACATAAAGCCCTGATTTGTGATGTTTGCTGATTTCCAAGGTATTTATACTTGAGTATTTATACTCAAGCTGAAAAATTCACAATTCCCTCTCAAGAACTGTATAAGCTGACTCCATCTAAATGACCAAACTCAAATAAAAACTTATGCATAAAAACTCCTGCATACTTAGATCACATACTTAGAAAACCACATATTAACACTATCTATGTTCTATGGTATTTTTACGTATTTTGTTACGTGTTTCCCAATTACATCCTAACTTGCTTTGGGCTACATTCGGGAGCATCTGTCCTGACATATGTATTAGATACTCTCCTCCAGAATACCTCTGTTGATAAATCTTTTTTTTTTTATTTTTTTATTATATATATATATTTATAATATTATCCCTTGTATTCATTTTTCCAAATTATCCCCCCCCTCCCTCTATTCCCTCCCCCGATGACAGGCAATCCCATACATTTTACATGTGTTACAATATAGTCTAGGTACAATACATGTGTGTGAATATCATTTTCTTGTTGCACAATAAACATTAGAATCCGAAGGTACATGTAACCTGGGCAGACAGATATTAGTGCTAACAATTTACATTCACTTCCCAGTGTTTCTTCTCTGGGTGTAGCTACCTCTGTCCATCATTGATGAACTGGAAGTGAGTTGGATCTTCTTTATGTTGAAGATTTCCACTTCCATCAGAATACATCCTCATACAGTATTGTTGTTGAAGTGTACAGTGATCTTCTGGTTCTGCTCATTTCACTCAGCATCAGTTGATTTAAGTCTCTCCAAGCCTCTCTGTATTCCTCCTGCTGGTCATTTCTTACAGAGCAATAATATTCCATAACCTTCATATACCACAATTTACCCAACCATTCTCCAACTGATGGACATCCATTCATCTTCCAGTTTCTAGCTACAACAAAAAGAGCTGCCACAAACATTTTGGCACATATATGTCTCTTTCCGCTCTTTAGTATTTCTTTGGGATATAAGCCCAGTAGTAGAGCTGCTGGGTCAAAGGGTATGCACAGTTTGATAACTTTTTGGGCATAATTCCAGATTGCTCTCCAGAATGGCTGGATTCTTTCGCAACTCCACCAGCAATGTATTAGTGTCCCAGTTTCCCCACATCCCCTCCAACATTCATCATTATTTGTTCCTGTCATCTTAGCCAATCTGACAGGTGTGTAGTGGTATCTCAGAGTGGTCTTAATTTGCATTTCTCTGATCAGTAGTGATTTGGAACACTCTTTCATGTGAGTGGATACAGTTTCAATTTCTTCCTCTGAGAATTGTCTGTTCATATCCTTTGACCATTTATCAATTGGAGAATGGTTCGGTTTCTTATAAATTAGGGTCAGTTCTCTATATATTTTGGAAATGAGACCTTTGTCAGAACCTTTGTTTTTAAAAATATTTTCCCAATTTGTTACTTCCCTTCTAATCTTGTTTGCATTAGTATTATTTGTACAGAAACTTTTTAGTTTGAGGTAATCAAAATCTTCTATTTTGTGATCAATATTGATCTCTAATTCTCCTCTGGTCATAAATTCCTTCCTCCTCCACAAGTCTGAGAGGTAGATTATCCTCTGTTCCTCTAATCTATTTATTATCTCCCTCTTTATGCCTAAATCATGGACCCATTTTGATCTTATCTTGGTATATGGTGTTAAGTGTGGATCCATATCTAATTTCTGCCATGCTAATTTCCAGTTTTCCCAACAGTTTTTTCCGAATAATGAATTTTTATCCCTAATGTTGGTATCTTTGGGTTTGTCAAAGATTAGGTGTTGATAAATCTTAAAGAGATCACCTACTATTTGCAGGGCACCAAGGACACAAAGACAAAAGTGAAACAATCTCTGCCCTCAAGGAACTTATATTCTAACTGGAAGGACACTGGGAACACACAGAAATCAATGTAGAATAAATACCAATTGAATACAGAGAAGTTTGGGCAAGAAAGACACCAGGAGCAGGAGAATTAGGAGAGGCTTCATGTGGATGGGAAACTCAGGATTCCAAGAGGTGGAGACGAGTTGGGGGGACCTTCCAATTCATGGAGATAGAGCCAAGGTATAGTAATAGGGGAGGGAGAATCATGTGCTAGGAACAGTGAGTAGACTTTAGCGGGGAGTAATATATAAGATCAAAATGATAGAAAGAGACCCGGATTAGTGTTTTAAAACTTAATAAATTCTTTGCCTAAAAGATTTCATTTAACCCTCCCTCCATAACCCTATGTCATAAGCAGTATAGTTATGACCCCAGTTTATAAATGAGGAAATTAAAGATGAGATCTGTTAAATAATTTGCCCATGGTTTATACAGTAAGTTCGAAAGATGAGATTAGAATCCATATTTGACCTGAATCTAAGATTAAGCTTCTATACTATATCAGTTCTTTTTTCAGGTAGAGCATACGTTAGGTGGTTTTTAGAACTTTTTAATATGCTACTTAAATTTGTTGTTTTCCTATTAAAACCATGGCTTGCCAAGATAAAATGGCAAAAAATGATAATACTATTTGATAAAGACTAAAATTTGGAAATATGAAATGTTCACTGCAGAGATGAAGAAACTGAAGATTAAAGTCACATAAGTAGTAAGCTGCAGAGCCAAGATTTGAAGCCAGGCCTCTGACACCAGATCAAAGGCTCTGTCCTCTGAAACACCATCATCTCTAGACTATATAAGCCTGAGGAACAAGACTATAGAGCATCGGGTTATAATTTGGTCCAATTGTCAGTCCGCTAAAAACCCATTTTTCTAAATATTTATATTTATAACTCATTTTTATTAGTGTTTTCAGTTTGTAATTGGATGCAAGCCTTTTTGGTTTTCTCTGTGGACAGTATCCCTTCTTAGAGACCTGAAGTACTTAGAATAAATCATTAGGCCAACCACATTACTATTCTGGAAAGCCTAGCTTTGTGTAGCAGTCTCCTTCCATGATTTAAGTCCGGTAACCACTGTAATTCATAAGTCTGAGTTATTTTAACAGAGTGCTAGTGATTGAGAATTCTTAGACTTGATGATAATTTATAACACACAGGTATTTATATTAAGGATAGGCAAACATGATTTGCCACCTCAAATTCAGGAACCTGGAATTTCCAATCCAAGATTTGTTATTCGGCTTTTTCTGCTTTAGCCAAAAAGCAACTTTCATAAAAAAAAAAGAAATAAAAAATGAACTCTTATGGGATGATTTATTATGAATCTTTACCAGAAGACTATTCTGTTCGTTGAACTCTCTCCTGCTGTTCACATCTAGAAGGGATCTATGTAGGAGCTCTCCTCAGCACAGACCAGAGGATATCTGCTTGCTATAATAGGCCAAGTGCCTTCCAGGAGAAAAACAATGAAAACAATCATTTCAATTTACCAAATCTTTATTAAATACCTACTATGTGCACGACAAATCACCAAACCTCTTAGTGAACTAGATTTGGACTGCAAAGAATGTACCAATTTGCTATGGAGGATGGAGTTTCTTCTTCTGGGAGTTCATTATACTAATGATGTCATAGGCTCAATCCCTATCACTTAATTTGTGTACAAACTGGCCCTGATGTCCCTGAAGTATTTGGGAGTAAGTTCAGCCTCTAATAAACAATGGTTGTGTGATCATAGCCGAGTAACTTGAGACCTCAATGTAAAATCTATAAGAATATGTCATTCCCCAACTGACAAAAGTTCAAAAGGATGTGAACAGGCAGTTTTCTGATGTAGAAATCAATGCCCTTAAGTAATTCTCTCTCTCTAAGTTACATGATTTGTAATGGTAGAAATCACCGTTATGAGGGGCTCTTTATTTTAAATGAAAAATATAAGTTTTAAATGAAAAATATAAGCAAAGCAGTGTATTATATATTAAAAATACAAATGTAAGATAGGATCAGCTAATGTGGAGTTCAGTCATTGGATTATTTGCAGTCTGGTCTGCCTGGTAATAGCCCTTATGGAAGCTTAAAGAGTCTGCTCCCCCAAACTCATGATAATATATAACTTAGGAGTCCTGTCTCTAGATCTGTCACATGCATATTTACTTAATGATTGTTTCTTGCCAACTTATGAAGAGGTGAGGAATTAAGAATATATATAAAAAGCCCCACAATGCAGTAATTCAATGTATCTTTCTTTGTCCTCTCTTTCTGCCTCTGATTCTGTGTCTCTCTGTCTCTCTGTCTGTCTCTTATACATACATGTATAAATGTCTGTCTCTGTGTCTGTGTCTCTCTGTGTGTGCATATATATATATGTATACACACACACACACACACACACACACACACACACACACACATA